>NC_090229.1:16350230-16651730 GCF_024489055.1 Chanodichthys erythropterus
GGTGGCCGACGGAGTTCTGCTTATTGCCTCTCAGCCCTCCAGAGAGACGAGAGGTGCCCTTATTTACGAGCAGTTTGGCTCAATAATAGAGGAGAGGTGGAATTGATCATATCTGTCTGGGTCAAAAGGTCTCAGTTGATTTGAGATGTAGCACACAAGTGAATCGACTTTACTTGATAATAATGTGAAACTAGTACAATAATGCAGAACAGAAACTATAAAGATGACATCTGGATACTGATTAATTCTAAAAAATAAAAAAAAATTCATTGTAAACTTACTGAAAGTTGTATATAAATGGTCAAAGCATAATCCACAAGGGGACAAAACACTTTATGGATCAATCTGTCCCTTAAGAATATTAGGTTGAGCCACAAACCACAATTACACATTTCCTTCACCACATTTCTCCTCCCCCATTCTCCTCCATCCTCCCCCAATCCGTTCTCCATCTTGTCCATTTCACATACCTCCAGGCTCCTTACATGTATCCCATCCCCCCAAAAGCATTGAGAGGAACAGATATTTTTTGTAATGCAATGTGATTGTGTTGTGCAGATGAAGACCGGAACATCTGGTCAATATACAAGCATCAGGTTTAAGATCATAACTGGTTGCTGAATACCTGGAATGATATATATGGATATATATGACATATGGAATGATAGCCTGTAAACTGTGATGTCTCTGTTGCAGGTTGTGACATGTTAAAGATCCTCTTCCTCTCCATCGACTGACCTCTCCCTTGGATATAAATCTTCAGAGGAGTTCTGCCACAGCCTTGCGTTACATCTGCGCCTGCGTCTTTCGAGATACAGCAAGAAATATTTACATGAGCACAAAATTCTGATGAATTGTGAGCAAATTTATCTCTATATCACATGTTTCCAAAGCCCACAAATCATTTAGGATCAGTAAGATCTTTCAGTTTTAGAATAATTTTGAGCTGTGGGCTATCTAATTATGAATCTGGTTAAGCTACGTAACTATGAATTGAATGTGAAATCCAATCTGTTTCACGTTTTTGCTTTGCTGGCTAAATTTATTGCAACTTAAATAAATAAATTCTTGCATGTTAACTGGAGTGTGCTTGCATGAGATTTATCTTCAGGCTATTTTGTGGAGAATCTCCTCCCCATCGGAGATAGAGAAAAGCTGAGTTTTCATTAAGATTGCTGTGGAATTTTCTTCACAACAGGACTCCATATTTTCTCATTGCTGGAAGCATAATGAATTTACATGATATTTGAATGAGTTAATGAATTTTCTCAGCAACACTTCCCATGGGTTTGTGGGAGACCCTGTGGATTCATATTTGACAACTGTATATTCTATCGCAACTTTTCATTAAGGATGTTGAGTTATGAACCTTAAAATTCATGAGAATTAAACAGAAACAGTTTTAATATTCATAAGATACACTAGATACTAGTTTGTGGTCCGTAAACTTTTTTGGCAGAAATACTTTACAGTAAAGACATTAATGATGTTACAAAAGGTGCAATGTGTAAATTTTAGGAGGATCTATTGACAGAAATGCAATATAATATACATAACTATGTTTTCAGTGATGTATAAACCCTTACATAATGAACCGTTATGTTTTTATTACCTTAGAATGAGCCATTTGTATCTACATACACCGCGGGTCCCCTTACATGTTAAGTCTCTATTTTGTGCAGGCATGTTTCTACAGTAGCCCTAAATGGACAAACTGCTCTACAGAGTCCTGTGTTGGCCACTGTAACTTCTCTACATTGAAGTTCACAACCTCATCGCTAGATGCCGCTAAAATGTACACACATTTACATTACATTAACATGTATGCATTTGGCAGACGCTTTTATCCAAAGCGACTTACATTGCATTATACTACACATTTTGTATCGGAGTATGTGCAATCCCCTGGGATCAAACCCATGACCTTGGCATATATGCACACATATATATATATATATATATATATATATATATATATATATATATATATATATATATATATATATATATATATATATATATATATGTGACCTGAACCAGCAAAATGAGTCACAGTGACCCAAATTTCAAAATTGAGATTTTGGTATCAATGGAAAGATGAGACAATAAGCTTTAAAATGATATCCTAGTCAAAGTCATACCTTGAATGGTTTTAAAGATATACCCATTTTAATTATGTTCGTATGCCCTCTTTTTCCAATTGAAAACCTGAGAAAATCACTTTTAAAGTTTTTTGCCCGTTTTTTTGTTGATATCTTTCAAAATCCATTGCATTTAAAGGGATAAACTATTTATTTTACAGCTTAATTTGAACAAAGACATTTATATATATATATATATATATATATATATATATATATATATATATATATATATATATATATATATATATATATATATATATATATATATAAATGCTATTAAACCAGGCTGAAGCTCAAATTATTTTAAAGTATTTATTTGAATTAACCCTTTAAGACCTGAAGGCTTTTTTAGAGTTCTTTTTTTTTTTTTTTTTTTTTTTCTGAGCGACACACAAAAGTAAAGACTCATAACTCCAAAACTCTAGCAAGGAGAGTCAAAAGGTAGGTATCATTTGATAGAAAACATTTAAAAAAAGTATAAATAGAAAATATAAATTACATTACATTTGGACATTATCTTGTTGAGAAACAGCTGATAAAAGACAATATATATATATATATATATATATTTATATATATATATATATATATATATATATATATATATATATATATATATATATATAGCTATGGAAAAAATTAAGAGACCACTTGGAGTGGTCTCTTAATTTTTCCATAGCTGTATATATATATATATATATATATATTTATATATGTGTGTGTGTGTGTGTGTGTGTGTATGTATGTATATATATTTAATCGAATAAACGCAGCCTTGGTAAGCAGAAGAGGCTTCTTTCCAAAAATCTTACCAACCCCAAACCTTTTAACAGTAAATACAATTTAAACATTTTAATAGCCAAACGTATTTAAAAATAACTTGAATATCTGCACACTCTAAAAAAAAAAAAAATCTGTAAAACAACAGAAAAAATTACTGGACATTATCCAGTAATTTTACGGACATTTCCGATAACCCTAAAACACAATGTAATGTCAGGTAAAATACCTGTAAAAAAATACATACGGAAAATTCCATCAAATATCAGTTATACCAAAGAATGAACAGTACAGTCCAGAAATAATGTCATATGTGTTTCTGAACGTGTGAGTGAGCAGACAATGGCAGAATTCTCATTTTTGCTTGAACTATCCCTTTAATTATAGAGACAGAAACAGGTGCCTTCCCATCCTCGAGGCGGTAATCCATAACGCTACACTCCTGAAGTGTGTAATTTCTTCTCATCCGCTGCAGATCCCACCAACGCTGACCTCTTGTCTCTCAGACTTCAATAACTGCTACTGTAGCATCTCTGTATTATTCTCTCTGTTGCTCTTCTGAAAGCACTGTGCTTGTTTGGCTTCTATAATTGCTTGTCAAATCCCTCACTATCTGAAGTCCTGTAACATGTCGTTTATGGAGGTTCCCTGCGGTACACACGCACCTCTCTGTCATCCTCTCTCTTCTTTCTGCTTCTGTGCTTCCATTTATTTGAGACTTTCAGGTCTGATGCAGTTTGCTTATAAAATGGGAGAATGGGTTTCCCTAATACGGTTCTTCAGGAACAGGCTAAATATCAGAGCAAACGAGCGGGTTGAATTCAAAAGCAACATGTTAGCTGTCACCTTTTTCCAAAGGTTTACAGCAGGCACTTCTCCAGAGAATTCACAGAGTTGAGTGTTTTATTCATGACGTGGAGATCAAAACATTCATAAACAGCGCAATGCAACCACAAAAACACCAGAAGGTCACTGTAAGGTCAACAATCAAACAGAAAAGTTACTGAGGTAGAGAGAATGAGAAAGCATCAGTAACAGATATGAAATCTGTCTCTCTTTTTCTCCTCCCAGAGGTATAAATAAGTAATGAGCATATTGTTAAAATTCATGTTGCACTTTCATTCCCTCCAGTCACTCACTCTCTCTCTCTCTCTCTCTTTATGTAGTATAATGCATGCTAATGCCGTGAGATCAGCCTATTACATGTTATTTAAGGTGCAGAAAGAACTCCTAGTAAGTCACAGGCCATGTGATTGCGGTTGGCGTCAGGATACAGAACGCATACACAATGGCCAGCTTTCCACTGAATGTGCATCTCCCCTCCTCCCTCTCTACCTTTGATATTCGACCGTCCTTCACATGCAGTCAAATAAAATCATATTTTATTGGATGAAAATAGAAAATATATTACATATTGAATTTGGAATCACTGTAGACTAACCTCAGTCACTCTATTTCTCTTTATCTCCCCCCTCTCTCTTTTTTGTCTGTCCTCTTCTTGCTATATGCCATATTTTATGCTTTTGTGTTATACTATAAAATTTGAGTTTGGTATTAAATGCTATAACAACTGTCAACTTCAGTTAGCAACTTCAAAAACCATTCTCAGTGTGAGGTGTGTCTCCATGTAAACTGATAAATGTCAGTCAACAGCATGTTATTATGTTGTGTGTCAAAGGGCGTTTCAATGTGCAGTGGCGTGTATTAAAATAAACCTAAAGATGAACTGGACAGATCTATCCTGAGTCAACAAGGGTAATCGCAGCTGCCAGTTTGTCTTTAAGACATGTAAGCAAAGTCTAAGAGAAAGAGAGAGAGAACAGAGGTATACAATAACAGAAAAGGGGAATTTATTCTTTGTAATGGCACATATGCAATGCAAAATCTCATCATTATGAACCAGAGCCTGCATTATAAATAATAAAAACAGAGAGACGTGAATGACATCAGAGAATGTGATACTGAAGCCGAGGAGAACATCACAGAAGTGTTTTGTATGCCGGTTTATATTGATTTAGTGTAGTAATCCCTGTTCTCTAAATAAATCAGAACCTCACAAAATCCAAAAAACTCTTAAAAAGCAGCTCTGGTTTTGCATGGCTACCCATGGTGCAGTGAGGAGTCAGAGAGACATTGTGAGATAACAGGTTATCAGCAATCCACACAAGGACCTCATCACACCTAATAACTTAACAAGTAACAGCTTACCCAGAACACACCACTGGTGCTCAGCACAGCTACAGGTCAATAATGACTCCCCTTAGTAGCATCAGACACTGGAAGGTACATTATTTTATCTTGTGCTTGTTAAACATTGCTCTGCTTAAATTACATAACAAATAGTTATAGTCCAAGAGGATGATTTGTCAATGCAGCGCTCCAAATGTGCAAAATACACAATATTAATAACCAACACTAGAACCTGTGTATATCAATCTGCAGCACACATAGACAAAATGTTCAATTATTGTTGACACATCAGGGACTTTATCTTCTAGAGGAAATGAAAATGAAATGAAAAGAAATGAAAAGAAAATGAAAAGAAAATGAAAAGAAATGAAAATAAAATTAAAAAATTAAAAAATTTAAATTTAAATAAAATAAACATTTTACATATCAGGGACTATATCTTCTAGTGGAAATAAAATAAAATAATAAAATAAAACAAATTGTTCTGTTATTGTTTACATGCCAGGGACTATATCTTCTAGTGGAAATAAAAATTAAATGAAAAGAATTGAAATGAAAATAAAATAAAAAGAATTGAAATGAAAATGAAAAGAAAATTAAATAAAATTAAGTAAATAAAACAAATAAATAAAAAATGAAATTTAAATGAAACGGAAAAGAAATGAAAAGAAAATAAACATTGTTTTTTTTGTTTTTTTACATATCAGGGACTATATCTTCTAGTGGAAATAAAATAAAACAATAAAATAAAATAAAATAAAACGTTCTGTTATTGTTTACATAAGAGGGACTATATCTTCTAGTGGAAATAAAATTGAAAATTAAATTAAAGTAAAATGAAAAGAAATAAAAAAAATGAAAATGAAAAGAAAATAATTGAAAATATAAAAAATGTATATACAAATAAAATAAACATTCTTTTTTCTCTTTTTATATTAGGGACTATGTCTTCTAGTGGAAATAAAATAAAATAAAATGTTCTGTTATTGTTTACATGACAGGGACTATGTCTTCTAGTGGAAATAAAATTGAAAATGAAATTAAAGTAAAATGAATAGAAAAGAAATAAAAAAATGAAAATGAAAAGAAAATAATTGAAAATATAAACATTTTATATAAAAATAAAATAAACTTTTTTTTCCTCTTTTTTATATCAGGGACTATGTCTTCTAGTGGAAATAAAATAAAATAAAATAAAATAAAATAAAATAAAATAAAATAAAATAAAATAAAATAAAATAAAATAAAATAAAATAAAATAAAAAGTTTCTGTTATTGTTTATATGCCACTATATCCTCTAGATGAATAAATGATCAATTTAAAATAACAGAATAAAATAAAGTTCATTTTTGTATTATGAATAACGTTTATACATTATTGCAAACATTCTTGAAGTATGGTTGCAAGCTTTCAGACAAAAAAAGAATGGCCACAAGGAAGTGTCACGCTTCTCAAAGCTGCTTGGTCTATGTGGTCATAAATTCTGTTTGTGTGCTGACAGCTAGAGACTGACAGCATCCTCAGCCCCTTTCACCACAGGCAACAAAGAGCGTCTCCCAGTACAGGTGACAGAGAGAAAGAAAGAGAGACAGCAATGAGGGGCTGGGAAATAAGATATGAGGGAAGCAGGAAAGGAAGGTGGGAGGGTGCAGCTATCACCTATAAGTACAAGAGAGAGGCTGAGCGAGAAAGCGAGAGAGAGAGAGAGAGAGAGAGAGAGAGAGAGAGTTGAGAGCTGGCTGGTGAATATTGGCTGGTATTGCCGGGAGAGGAGGGGCCTGCTGTAAAGATGTAATGGGCTCCAGCTTGTGCAGTGGTGCCGATCCCCACGTTTCCTCCAACCCAGCAGCTTTTCCTCTCTCTGCAGACACACATGTACGAGCGCTGGGCTGGCGCCGCTCCAGCACAGCCTTGAGACAATCTCGAACGGATTTTTCGGATTCTCCATCCCACCATCTGACTGAATGACTTCCGTTTTTTTTCTCTTTGGAAACGCACAGCTCCAGTTCATTTATCTTCAAACGCTCAAGCAAGCTGGATTACATCCCAAATATGCAGATGCGAGGAGCAGAAACATAATTTAGCAGTGGACTAATATGCACCTCTCCTAAATCTGGATTTCTCTCGGAAGCTGAGCAGATGTAGGGCAGCATCCAATTCATTCCCTGCTGAAGATCAGATACTTCCAGACTCCACTTCATCCTTTTCAATCATCTCTCCGTCATGTGATGGAGAGACCTGTCCTTGTAGATTGACATCTGGTTCGGAGAAAGAGCTGAGCTTACCTCTGTAGTGCGAGAGAGGCTGTTTCTGACAAGTGCACTTGCTTATTCATTTTCTGCCATGAACACGCAGCTGGAATTCCGGGAAGAAAGGAAGAGGGCAGGTTTGATGTGATCTGTGAACGACAGACTCTTATATGCACAGTGAGTGCAAATGAGAGGTGGGACATCCCCACTTTAAAGTGGATGGAAAAAAAGATGATGACACAGTCATAGAGTGCTTTTGTAGATAAATACATGCAGGTGTCAAATACAACATGTATGCAGGGGGAATATAAAATTAGGCACGGCATTAGACTTGCAGTTATACTGAAGGCTAATGAGCATCTAAACGCATTGTAATTTTATTGTAGAGAATAACATTGTAAATACTCAACAAGTCGGTACTGCAGCAGGCACTAGTCACAGACTCAAGCAACATGTTTTAAAGCACTTCAAATAGCATGACGTGCATGTCTGCGCCTACAGAGTGTTGTTATATGTAAATGAAGGGAACAAGCTCTCTAATAATAGAAACAGAGAGCGAAGGAAGGGATCTCTCAGGGGAATACGGAGTGGCGGAAAGTAAACATTTGTTTATTGCATCTTTTATTTAATAATTCACGTCCTAGTCTACGACTTTGGCACCAGGGAGTTTACGTTGAGCAGATCTCGTCTTTGATTATATTGTTCAGACACGGTGGGATCTGTGAATTTAATCCTCGGCTCGCTGCTTGTTTCAAGTGCAGAGGCTTTGGGGATGTGAAACATTTTCTGTCTAATATAATATTATCTGATTTCCGTTATCTGTCATAGCTGAAGTTTTAAAGGCTGTAACACTGAACCAGCTTCTCTGAGTGTATATGTTGGAGTATATTCAAAACTGAGTAAAAGCAAACAGACATCAGAGGCTTCATTCATCAGAGATCAAACCTTGACTTTCTCACGGCTGGATGCTACAGCGTCTCTGATCCCGCTTCCCGGGTTGGACCTCAATTAAAACAGCAGTGGGGCCTGAATGAGGGAAGCAGACAAAGAAAAGCACATCAAAGCCCTTTCATGGAGTGCAGAGTCTTAACCTCTGATCTCAGGGAGAGATTACTGTAATTGGAAGGCAGGGATCGGCATCTACGTCGGAGAATTAGGACGTGAAGTTTATCGAGGAATCACACACCCCTCAGGAAATCACAGGCCAAGATGGGCTGCAACATGTGTGTGGTGAACAGGCCGGAGGAACAGTACAGGATCATGTTTCAGGTGAGAATGCAAACATATTACATTTTTATGCTTTATTGGCAATAATCATTAGAAGGTAAAAGTTTCATACAGTTATGAAGTTGCATCACATATACGTCACATATAATCTGATATTTACTACTGTTCAAAAGTTTGTGGTGAGTAAGATTTAAAAAAAAAAAAGAATATATTCAGCAAGGGCGAATTAAAGTGATCAAAAATGTCAGTTATGCCATTTATAATGTTACAAAATGTTTATATTTCAAATAAATGCTGTTCTTCTCCTGAAATAAAAATGTATCATGAAATAGTATTTCCACAAAAATATTTAGTACTAAAACTTTTTTCAACATTGATAATAATAAGAAATGTGCACCAAATCAGCATATTAGAATGATTTCTAAAGGATTGTGTAATATGACTGGTCAATATGACTATGACTGGATTAATGGCTGATGAAAATTCAGCTTTGCCACCACAGGAATAAATCATTTTAAAATATTGAAATTATTTTAAATTATAATATTTCAAAAATTACAGTTTTACTGACCTCAAATGTTTCAAATGTAACATTAAGAGTAACAATTCTGAGATCAGCAATAGCTTGTTATATTATGTATTAAATGTATTAGTAACACACAAATTAAATATTCAATTTTAAAACCGTGAGTAATAATAGGGAGTCAGTCCTCCCTTTGCTGCTATAACAGCTTCAAATCTTTTTGAAAAGGATTCCATTTGCTGAAACATGGATACAGGGATTTGGGCCAGTGTATATGATTAAATATAAAAGTGAAATTAGACCATAAATCAGCTCTTTTGGATGAGAAATTTAAATTTGGTGCCAATATATAAACAACCTTGAGTATGATCACCATTCCATGATCTATAATTGAAGCTTTCCTCAAATTACATTAATAGTTCTTCATTCAACTAGGTGAAATTGTTCTTTATGTTGGGGTTTAAGGACCTTTACTCCTTCATGAGGCTCCTGTTCTTTTTAGTACCAATGAAAAACTCACATTCTGCTCTCTCACATAATAGCACCAGGGTTTATGCATGTTAACCTTATGGGGATTGTAGATCTGCCAGCAAACTGGAAACTGTTTATCGTAACAGAACAGCTTTAAGATGTATCAAGGGGCTTTTAAGTTACGTTGGTGCTTTAAGCAAAGAATTTAATGAATTAATCCTGTGTTGAAAACCACAATCCCCCAAACCACACAAAGACTTCCTACTCAGCATCCTCTAATTGACATTGCAGTAAGACTTTCTAATAGGCTGAGAGAGAAAAACAGTGATGATCATTTTTAAACCTCTTCCACTGTTGAGGTGTTAAAGTTTGGGTTCCATTCTGTCATTTTTCCTACTACATGACAGGTCATGTGACTATGATTGATAGCTAGGGGATATTTATACTTCTGGAAAGTAGAGCAGGATGAGAGAAGGGCAGATCTGCTAATAATAAAACCTATCAGGTGTGTAAAATATCTGTGGCTGTGACACGGATAGCAGAGATGGAAAAGCAATGCTAAAATCAAGGTTTATTGAATTCAGAAGCTGAGTACAAGTGTTCCGGAGCAAAGCTGATCCTTTAACTATGCTAAATAAAAAAGCATGGCACGTCTCTGAACACATGGCTTAAAGCTGACAATGGAAATGTGGCTGTAGTGTAATGTCACCTTGAATTAAACTAAGGGTCCAAATCAGTAAGTAACTGTGACACCTGTGCAAATAAACTATTTTAGCCTTTTTGCAAGGTCACGCTCATGAATATGCAAATATTAACTAGATTTATATGTTTTCGGAAGAGAATGTGAGAATCATGCTTGGAGTTATTGCTATGCGGTTGCTGTTCATAGTTGTTTGTAGGTGATTTTTAGGTGGTTATAGAATTTAAAGGATTAGTTCACTTTCAAATTAAAATTACCCCAAGCTTCACTCACCCTCAAGCCATCCTAGATGTATATGACTTTATTCTTTCTGATGAACACAATCGGAGATATGTTCAAGGTGCCATAGAAATTAAAATTGAATTTACCTTGGCATAGATGAATAACAAGAGTTCAGTACATGGAAATGACATACAGTGAGTCTCAAACACCATTGTTTCCTCCTTCTTATGTAAATCTCATTTGTTTAAAAGACCTCTGAAGAACAGGCGAATCTCAACATAACACTGACTGTTACGAAACAGTCTGGATCATTAATATGTACACCCCCAATATTTGCTTAGACAAGGGCAGAACGTCTGGATGTGCACAGCTGAATCATCAGACTAGGTAAGCAAGCAAGAACAATAGTGAAAAATGGCAGATGGAGCAATAATAACTGACATGATCCATGATATCATGATATTTTTAGTGATATTTGTAAATTGTCTTTCTAAATGTTTCGTTAGCATGTTGCTAAATGTTTCGTTAGCATGTTGCTAATGTATTGTTAAATGTGGTTAAAGTTACCATTGTTTATTACTATATTCAAGGAGACAAGAGCCGTCACTATTTTCATTTTTAAACACTTGCAGTCTGTATAATTCATAAACACATCTTCATTCTTTATAAATCTCTCCAACAGTGTGTAATGTTAGCTTTAGCCACGGTGCACTATCAAACTCATTCAGAATCAAATGTAAACATCCAAATAAATACTTACATGATCCAATGCATGCATGCAGCATGCATGACGAACATTTTGTAAAGATCCATTTGGGGGTTATATTAGCTGTGTGAACTTTATAAATGCACTGTATTATAGTCGAGAGCTCGGGGGGCAGGGAGCGTGATATTTAAATTGTCCGCAGCCTGAATCGGCGCATATTTAATGATGCCCCAAAATAGGCAGTTAAAAAAAATCATTAAAAAAGATCAATGGGGTATTTTGAGCTGAAACTTCACAGACACATTCAGGGGACACCTTAGATTTGTTTTACATCTTGTGAAAATAAGTTCTAGGGCACCTTTAATAAAAATCCTGACGCATCCAAGCTTTATAACAGCAGTGAGCGGGATCAACAATGAGCTGAAGAAAGTGCTTCCATCCACATCCATCCATCATAAACATACTCTACACGGCTCTGAGGGGTTAATAAAGGCCTTCCGAAGCGAACCGATGCATTTGTGTAAAAAAAAAATAAAAAAAAAATCCATATTTAACAAGCTATGAAGTAAAATATCTGGCTTCCACCAGACTGCCTTCCGTATTCGACTTACGAAGAAAGTGTAAAACTCTTGCAGTTCAAAAAGCTTACGCTACGTCCTACACCTTCCCTATTCAACTTATGGAAGAAGCTTAACTGACGTGATGCCAGTTCTGTTTTTTCATAATTTGAATATGGAAGGCAGTCTGGCAGAAGCTACATATTTTACTTCATGACTTGTTAAATATGGATTTTTTTTTACACAAACGCATTGCTTTGCTTCAGAAGGCCTTTATTAACCCCTCAGAGCCATGTGGAGTATGTTTATGATAGATGGATATGGATGGAGGCACTTTCTTCAGCTCATTATAGTTGATCCCGCTCACTGCCGTTATAAAGCTCGGATGCGTCAGGATATTTATCAATATAACAATGATTATGTTCATCAGAAAGAAGAAAGCCATATACACCTAGGATGGCTTGAGGGTGAGTAAAGCTTGGGGTAATTTTCATTTGAAAGCGAAATAATCCTTTAATTACATGATTTAAAGATAAAAAAAAACTGCTTATAAACGTTTTTATATGTACTATATAACAGCAAAGTGCCTCCTTTAAAAAAAGAAAATAACAATGAAATAAATAAGAAAACCTGAAGACTACCAAACAAAAACGCAACATATTTCAAATGCACTGATGCCTCTCAGTTCTTTCGCCTGTAACATTTAAACTCCTCTTGACCAAAATCTTCTCCACAGCTTGAGTTTGCCTCTTTGAAGTTTTGTTCAGAGAGCAATTTGCTTTCTCCACCAGACCGCAATGTCATGCCAGGATAGGTCGAGCTTTCTCTAATACCGAGAGGATCTCCCACTTGATCTGTTCAATCTCACTTCAATTTCCAGCTTCTCTCTGCCTTATTCTACACTGCCTGAGGTTCTTCACAGAGGGTTTTGCTCCTTAACCAGTTTCGTACGCAGTGACAGATAGTCCTCTCTGTGTGAGCCTGTTTTAAATGCTGCACACTTATTAGTGAGAGAGCTGGAAGACACCATAAACCCCCTGCTAAATTAGCTGTACCAACACTGGAAGCCCCCTGGATTTACAGCAAAGGAAGGGTGAAGCATATATAATGCGCTTTGGAATGTGATGCAAAACGATATCAGCATGAGAGTGATGCACAAGCAGTGGCTGACATCACCAGGAGATGTCACATGTCTTTGGTTTTTCCTCCTATCCTTCATGGCTTTCAGACTGAAACTGTTCACACTTAAAGGGTTAGTTCACCCAAAAATTTAAATTCTGTCATTAATCACCCTCATGTCGTTCCACACCCGTAAGACCTTTGTTCATCTTCGGAACACAAATTAAGATATTTTTGATAATATTCGATGGCTCAAGAAGGCCTGCATTGCCAGCAAGTTAATTTATGCTTTCAAACCCAGAAAGGTACTAAAGTTATATTTAAAACTGTCCATGTGACTACAGTGGTTCAACGTTAATGTTATGAAGCAATGAGAATACTTTTTTGTGTGCCAAAGAAACAAAATAACGACTTTATTCAACAATATCATGTGCGATTTCAAAACACTGCTTCATGAAGCTTCGAAGCTTTATGAATCTTTTGTTTCGAATTAGTAGTTTGGACCGCCAAAGTCACGTGATTTCAGTAAACGAGGCTTTGTGACGTCATAAGTGTTTTGAAATTTATATGGTTTGTGTGACTTTGGCAATTTGATACACGCTCCGAACCACTGATTTAAAACAAGATACATAAAGCTTCAAAGCTTCATGAAGCAGTGTTTTCAAATCAGCCATCACTAGATATTGTTGAATAAAGTCGTTATTAATTTATCGCACACATATCTTTTTATGTTTTTAAAAGAAGTCTCTTGTGCTCAACAAGGCTGCATTTACGTGATTAAAAATACAGTAAAACACTTAAATCGTGAAATATTACTACAATTTAAAATAACTAAATAATTCTATTGTAGTATATTTCATCATATCTCTTATTATTATCAATGTTGAAAACAGTTGTTTAATGTTGTTGTGAAAATCATGATAGATTTTTTTTTTAGCATACTTATATAATAGAAAATTAATAGAAAAAGAACAGCATTAATTTGAAATAGAAATTTACTGTCACTTTTGATCAATTAAATGCATCCTTGCTGAATAAAAGTATTAATTTCTTTAAAAACAACAACAACAACAACAATAAAAAAACTGTACTTAACCCAAATTTTTGAAAGGTAAATACAAAAACGTGTTGAAGAGAGGTGTTACTTTTCTAAGCCTCAGTGTAAGAAAAAAAAAGTAGAAAAATGGAAAATGTACTGGTCTTTTTCTTTTAGGACATTATTCGTTTACAGACTTAACGCAATGTGTAATTCAAATTACAGGTAAAACACCTGTAAAAAATCAATTTGAAAAATTCCTTCATCTTAACACAGTACATTGGGCCCTTTTTTTTTTTTTTTTTTACAGACTTTTCTCATAAGGCATTATGATTTATGACTTTTCCACCTGGAGACGATAAAATTGGTGAAAAATCCCTCAGGCTTATACTGAAGGAGGGACCCGAGCCATATCTAGGGATCAAAATCGTATAGCGATGTATGGATGTGCTTTTTTTTAAACTAACCAACCACCTAGCAGCCACCCAGCAACTGCACAGCAACATGGTAAAAAGCACTCGTAACACCTTAGCAACAACAATTCAACACCCTGGTGATCATGGCAGCAAGTTCTGCACCGGCAAACACCAATCATTTTCTTCATAAAACGTCTTTTATCATTGTAATGTTGTCACTGTTAAAATAGTAAGTCACCATGGGTTAAGTGGTGTTAGATAAAAACCACACCTCATGTGGCTCTAAAGTGCTTATCATAGTGACACTGTTTCTAACACGGTCTTTCTCTGTGTCATGCTCTATGCATCTGAGTAAGTGGCATTTGCTCTTGTTTCTGCTCTGTGGCTGGGCACACAGTAATGAAGAGCAGACACATCCTGACAGGCTTCATTGGACTCAGGACAAGCTGCTGCAGGCATGAATAATATCATTCACACTGGATCACATTAGCCGGCTCTGCTGGAATAGCCGAGCGCATGGAATCACTATCCGTGAACGCCATCGCATTCATTTGGCAGGACCATCTTCATGTGATACTCATCCGCGCTAATTGCTGCTAAGCTTTAGTCTTATGATGAGATTTAAATGAGCTCAGTCTGCAGAAAAATCCTGTGCATGTTCAGATGCTCCAAAATGAACCTTTTAGCAGACGCTTTGCCTTTTGTAATCCCGCCTAAAACCCCCCACAACACGTCTGATGAGTTTCCCTCTCGCTCTCTCAGTCTTCCTGCCTCTACCTAACATACCCTGTCAAATTTGTCTCTATGGGATGCCGTTGCCAAGGCAACTGAGGTCATTAAGCAAGACTTATATGCTTTCTCACTGCAAAGCACAAAGACGCAATAATGATGGCAAAGACGCGCACACACATAGTCGAGCGCACTAAATCAGGCGTTTGGAAAAAACACTGATGTAAATAAACATAATCCACTAGTGTGGGGCGAAGTATACCCTCCACGCTGCAGGAGGTCTCTCCAAACACGCAGCGACATGAAAGGAAAAGAGATAAAACGGTCCACCCTTCACCTGCTCGGAGAATAGGAGAAAAGAAGAAGAAAGTAAAACTAATCCAAACTGACATTTCAGGCACAAGTAACCTTTCATTAAATTCTCCTTTGGTTTCTAGAGCAACCTTTGCCCTGCCCTGACCGGCAACACTAGTAAGAACAAAAATTGCTTTCGCCCATCTTGAACATACATACATCACTGCTCAGGACTACGGATTAATGGAGGTTATGGTTCAATCCAGGGCGGAGAGCGCGAGAGAGAGTTTCCCTCCTCTAAACTCTAATCAAAAGCAAGCTGAAATCCTGAGGGGAAAGTGATGGAAAGAGGGAGTGATGGAAAGAGGGAGGGAAGACAGGAATAGAGTTTGGGAACAATGTAAAAGTCACAATTTAGAACCTCAAACTGAGTTGACCTAGTTTACTGCAGTGCTTAGAACCTTTGTGAAGACGTTTAGCATTTCTAACACTTTGTTTAACTAGGTCAAGTTGATTGAGAGAAGCAAGCTGATTTCAAAGTGAATCTTGAGAAAAAAAGAAAAAAGGCAATAATCAGCATAATTATTTAGGGAGAATCTTGTGGGAAACAGCCCTCTGTTTCTGTATTATAATTACGAGTCGTCGGTGGCTGTCGGTGGAAATGCAACAACAAACAACCTGTCACTCCAATATAAAGCTCATACTTCTGTACTAATAACCACTAGAGGTAATACACAGAGTTGAAGCATTAAAGAAGTTACAGATGGAATAAGCAGATAAAATGTCTAACAAATAAGGCACTTTACATGAAAAGCAATAAAAGGCATTTTCTTGCAACTGGAAACTAATATAAATGCTTGGTAGTATTCCTGTTAAAAATATTATATTGTGACATCATTAAATAAATAAACATTTACAAATTTTCACACTAATTGTAGTGCTGAAAATTTGACAAACTCACCCTGTTACCAAATTTATTGTAAGAACAATGATTAAAAATGTATATTGTTTCGGTAACTTTGTAACAGTCTACTACTTCCGAACATTATGAAGTAGTTCAACCTATCTATTTTGCATCTTATTGATCTTATTGTGAACGATTAATCCATTCACACATTTATTTATTTAAATGTGGCAAAATGGCATAACTCGATCTTATGGTGAAATGACAAAGCATCCCTTTCTTACAATTGATTGCAAACTCACATTCAGATATGCCTCCATACAATTAACAACCGACAGAACCATGACACTGACCTACTTTTTTTTTTTCACTCAGAAATACGTTTCACTCGGAATTGTTTATTGTTTCACTCAGAAAATATGTCACAACATGGAAGAAAACATTTTTGTCTATATTTCCGTTATTTTTGTCTATATTTCCGTTATCAAACTAAAAAAGAACAAAACTTTTAAAGAGTTAGTTTACCCAAAAAAAATAATTTCTGTCAAGTATTCACCCTCATGTCGTTCCACACCGTAAGAATTTCATTCATCTTCAGAACACAAATTAAGATATTTTGATGAAATCCGAGGTCATTAAAGGTGCCCTAGATTCAAAAATTGAATTTACCTCGGCATAGTTAAATAACAAGAGTTCAGTACATGGAAATGACATACAGTGAGTCTCAAACACCATTGTTTCCTCCTTCTTATATAAATCTCATTTGTTTAAAAGACCTCCGAAAAACAGGCGAATCTCAACATAACACCAACTGTTACATAACAGTCGGGATCATTAATATGTATGACCCCAATATTTGCATATGCCAGCCCATGATCGAGGCATTACACAAGGGCAGCCAGTATTAACGTCTGGATCTGTGCACAGCTGAATCAACAGACTAGGTAAGCAAGCAAGGACAATAGCGAAAAATGGCAGATGGAGCAATAATAACTGACATGATCATTGATATCATGATATTTTTAGTGATATTTGTAAATTGTCTTTCTGAATGTTTCGTTAGCATGTTGCTAATGTACTGTTAAATGTGGTTAAAGTTACCATCGTTTCTTACTGTATTCCGGGAGACAAGAGCAGTCACTATTTTCATTTTTAAACACTTGCAGTCTGTATAATTCATAAACACAACTTCATTCTTTATAAATCTCTCCAACAGTGTAGCATTAGCCGTTAGCCACGGAGCACAGCCTCAAATTCATTCAGAATCAATGTAAACATCAAAATAAACACTGTACTTACGCGATTAGACATGCTGCATGATGAATACTTTGTAAAGATCCATTTTGAGGGCTATATTAGCTGTTTGATGTTTTTTTTATGTTGTTTAAGGCAAGCGCGAGCTTTTGGGGCGTGGAGCACCAGATTTAAAGGGCCACACACCCTGAATCGGCTCATTTCTAATGATAACCCAAAATAGGCAGTTAAAAACATTAATTTAAAAAAATCTATGGGGTATTTTGAGCTGAAACTTCACAGACAAATTCAGGGGACACCTTAGACTTGTATTACATCTTTTTAAAAAAAGTTCTAGGGCACCTTTAAAAATAGTCAATGTGACTACAGTGGGTCAACCTTAATGTCATGAAGCGACAAAAATACTTTTTGTGCGTAAAAACAAAACAAAAATAATGACTTTATTCAACAAATTAATCTCTCCCATGTCATTCTGTTACACTATTTCCGTTGCAGAGCTTCTGTGTTTACGTCCGAACGGCGACTCAGTATTGGCCAGCACCTGTGTCAGCATCACACACACGTCGTGCTGCTCATGTGACCAGAGCCGGCCGATACTGAGCCGGCATTCGGACGTAAACACAAAAGCTCTGCAATGGAAATAGCATAACAGAATGACATGGGAGAGATGAATTTGAATAAAGTTGTTATTTTTGTTTTGTTTTTGAAACACAAAAAGTATTCTCGTCACTTCATAATATTAAAGTTGAACCACTGTAGTCACATTGAATATTTTAACGATGTCTTTAATACATCCCTTTATACATTTTTAAAGGTGTTATTATTGTTAAATTCTACTTATAATGAATGTCAGTTCATGTTAATGAATGGAACTTTGTAGTGATGTTTTAGCAGTTTATCTTTAATTTATATGAAATATATGAATAACTAAAGAGCAGCATTTGATTATATAGCTAGATGAACATTTTCTAAAGGTTATACATTTCCTTTTACTAAAAGACAACAAAATTGACTTTTTGTGCTGCTTCATGCTACAAGTCTTAGAAAGAACCATAATCAATGCAGCTTGTTTGGTAGATCACAGACTGAGTTAATGCATGCATCCCGCAGTGAGACGATAGTGATCGTTGGGGTGTGGATGTGCATTGCAGTATCTGTGAGCGCTTTCAGAAGCTCCTTCATTAGCAATGCAATTATTCCACCGGGGCAAATGTACAGGGTGAAGGTCAATAGAAGTGTATCGGGAGTTAAAGAGATGTAATTGCTGTCTCCTGGTATTGAACTGATGAGCACAATCACCCACTGAGTTCTGTATAGAACACTTGATCATGCAGAAGAAATTCCATCACAGTCCATTCGATACACTCTGTTGTTTCTCCGAAAGTGCTAAAACTAATATTTTGAAATTTCTAACACGCTGCTTCCCTATATAAAATAGCTTGGAATTTCCCCCGTGATCTTATGTTTATACATTATAAATACTAATGTATCAAGCTCACGCTAGAGAATCATACATCACTAAGCATTTTCTATATGAGAGTGTTGAATGTATAGAAAATCTTTTCTGCTCGAGAACTCCATGTTTGTCAATATCTCTATTGCTCCATCCACTCTGAATCCCGTGTGCAAACAGTCCATTTGTAATCAAAGCTACTGACAGGATCAATAATGAGCTGAACACAGTGAAAAATAAATAGGTTTCACCTCTTTTAGACATTGAAAGACTTTCAGTCAAAAAGCATAAGGATTGGGGTGAGACCTGGTCTCTAAGGGTCAGCTGTTTGTAGCTTGACTGCTTTGAGAAGAATGAAAGACAGAGAGAGAGAGAGAGAGAGAGAGAGAGAGAGAGAGGGAGGGGTAGGAGGGGTTGTCAAAAGTACTTTCAGTAGTATTAACCTTGTATTGATTGTGGGCTGTATTCATGAGGGTTAAATCACCTCTCAACTGTCTCTGCCTAAGGCTTGTCATTGGATGAACAGTCTCAATGCACAAATCCAAATCTGCACTGTCAGAAATCTGTCAGTTAAAAAAATAAATAAACCAACAGACTAAGAGTTATTAATGAGCGTCCACAACAGCAGATGTAGAACATGGTATAATTTATACACACACACACACATAAAACAAGTTATGTAAGAAAACTCACACTGAATATGTAAACAGATCAAACCAAAATAATTTTTCAAGTTTGAAGCTTTGTCATAATCAGTGATGTGCAACAAAATGATCCTGCCAAAACATTAACTGTTATAAGGATTAATATCAGCCTTAATCAGCCGTTGTTGTTTTTCTTTTTAAAGTTGTCAATAATCTGTTTAATCTGTTTCTGCTTGGCTTTTCTCCACAGAAGGGAAACACTCTTCGTCCCATTGATGCAGAAGTAAAGGTACCACTTAGATCTGAAATTTGTCTCATCACATGTCTAATACACTGCTGTTCAAAAGTTTGGGGTCAGTAATTTTTTTTAAAGCAATTACAAAAAGATTACTATTTCAAATAAATGCCATTCTTTAAAACTTTCTATTTATCAAAGAATAACTGAATAACTGGAGTAATGGCTGCTGAAATGTCAGCTTTGACATCACAGGACGGCAATTGTGTTTTTAATCAAATAAATGCATCCTTGGTGAGCAAGACACTTCTTCAAAAAAATGTTTTGAACAAGCAGCTATAAGATCAGTTTCAGTCAGAGCAGTTTCTTCTCTTTCTGTCTGTTTGTGATTGGATGATGAACAGCTCATGCTTGTCTTGCACTAGCCATTTTTGCTGGTTTGCAATGTTACTTCTCACCAAGGAGTAGAACTACATCCTTCCTTGAGTTTTGCTTATTTGTGCATTTATCTTCCCTCTCTCCTTCTCTCATTTTTCTTATCTGCGTCTCCCTCCTTCCCCACCCCATTCTCTTTATAGTGCTGCTTCAGCATTTTCAGAAGTGTCAGATTAATAACCAATCAGTACATTATGTTTTAAGTGGACAAGATTAACAACCAATCAGGGCTGGATTTCCCGAAACCTTGTTAACTCTACGTCATTTTTAAATTATACCTTAAGCTGTAACTTAACGTTAATACGTGTACACCTTCTGTAAGTCGTTTGTTCATAAGGTTAGTCTGGACCAGTCTTATCTATATCTTACCACTGTTGACAGTCTATATGAAAAAAATTCTGAAGTTGTAACACAATGTTCAATTAGGATAATTGTAATTATAATTGTCATTACACTGATGGTTGTTAGCTTTTTAATTATTTTATTCAAAGCTACACTGTAAAAATAAAAGGTGCCTGTAGGAACCTTTTGGGGTTCTTCACTTTGCCACACCAGCAGAACCGTCTGTAGATCCTCTAGGCACCCTTTCAAAAGGCCCGGTTCTCTGAGGAACCACCCAGGTTTCTTGAGGAACCCTTATATGAAGCATTGTGTGGAACCGCTTTGGGTGCCTCCAGGAACCAAATTTCATGTTTTTTATTTTTATTATTAATTTATTTCATTTCATATTGGTACTATCAACTGGAATTTTAAAGGGAATGATTGTGGTGGGGAGATTTGTCAAACTAAGGTCAAACTAAGGTAGCGATACAGCTAATAGTTGTGCTAAATCAAAGACGGCATCTTGTGCAGAGCCATTTAGTGTAGGCCTATGTGCACTATATTTTATCCGTGAAAACTTTAGTCCCCTGGCTACCATATCAGAAGCTGCAAATGCAATTCTTTAAATAATAATAATAAAAAAAGCCTGCCATGGCAGCTAATTCAGCAGCTTTTAGATCTTGTTGGTCCAACTCATACCCGGTGCCCCCTCAGTTTCAATTTGTCCCCCCTCCACCCCTGAAACGGGGCTGATTTTAACCCTTTGACGCGTATGATCACACCAGTGTGATTAGAATGTTTAGTGTGTCACTGCTAAAATCAAATATGCTTTTGCTTTGCGTTTACTCTATTCTTCACCTAGTTCACTGGCCACTTTACTCTTTTGTATTTCGGAGAATTTATGTATTTATTTTTGTTATTTGGGAAAATTCATAAATCCGACAGCTTGGAATTGCATTGCAAACTCATCGCGTGACAAAACACATTCACTTCCACACATTTTGCAATTGGAATATCATATAATTCATGATATAGTTAACAAGTCTGTGAATATTTTGAATAAAAAAGGAAAAACTGGTCCCACTTTATATTAAGTGGCTTTAACTACTATGTATTTGCATCAAAAAATAAGTACAACGTACTTATTGGGTTCATATTGAATTGCAAAACATGTTTGCAGCTATTGAGGTGGGGTACGGGTAAGATTAGGGGAAGCTTTGGTGGTATGGGTAGGTTTAAGGGTAGGGATAAGGGTTAAGGGATGGGTCAACAGTGTAATTATATGTAATTACATGCAGGTGTTTTTAAAATATAAGTACAATGTAAATACATGTATGTACACAATAAGTGCATTGTATCAAATGATTCATATAAATGTAAGTACATAGTAGTTAAGGCCACTTAATATAAAGTGGGTCCGAAAAACTAAATAAACGCGATACCAACATATCTGTCAGCTGCATGACGCATCTCCAAGCAATTAATACATTCTAAAATAATGTTCTAAAATAACGGTCACCTTAAACTCACACTGGAGGCTCAGCTAGAATTCAGAGCCTCCACAATACAGATAAATTAGAATATAGATTTAATTTGCAATTTGGATTATTAGAGTAGAGTCCTGATGCAATTGCAATTTTAACTTCTGAAGATCTTCTTTTATAAAGACCACCGCTTTCTCGCATAGCGTATTGAAGCAGCAACTGCATAGAGTGAATTATTGATTCTCGAGCCATCGATATCAACCAGTTCAGCACCACCGGAATGGACAGCACCTGGTAACGTCACACTTAAGAAGGTGTACTTTAGCAACCTCCTAGGACATAGTTTGGGGAACACGCCTAGGAAAGGTATAACTTTTGTTAAGGTATACCTTTAGAGTTTTCGTAGCGCGCTAAAAGACAACATTATCGGGAAATCCAGCCCAGTACATTATATTTTAAATGGACATACAATTGCATTCATCCTACATGGTCACTGTTTTCACTACCTGCAGCTCAAAGGCAGAAGAACATCTCACCTGTCCCAGGACAAGGATGGGCAGCCTCATGATCCTCTGCTGCTTCAGGTAGTACGTAAGGGTCACAGGAGGAGATTAGGTGCGGCTGCTGGCACGGCTCGGCTCATGGCTATCACAGACTGCATGGACAACGGCACCCAGACCGACATTAGCTTCCAGAACTTCTTGAATGGGGACAGAGAGTCTTACCCAAGCAGTGGATCACCAATGCCCCCGCCCTCCCCTCCCCTTGCCCAACTGGTGGAGCCGTACCTGCTGAATGACCTGTGAGCGTCTTCACTGTCCCCTCCCTCTTCATCAGTTCTCTTTAGTGTATGTGTGAGTCTGTGAGGTGGCACTGAAAACCTGATCAAGAAACATGTGTCTTTTCACAGTGGTTCTCTGGGGCAGGAATTTAGTGATCCAAATGACTACTTCAATGTTGCCAACCATGAGGTAGATCAACAAGAAGAGCTGGAATATGAGGTGGGAACACCAACCAATCAAAATAATCCTTTACATATAATTACAAATAATCAATCACTACATTTAACAAATTAAATACCGCTGATAAAATTGGTGCGCAAAGTTATGATTTTTTTTTTTTTTTTTTTTTACCTGGGTGGTGTAAATGGCCAGAGATGTTTCATTGTTTGATGTCAAACTCAAAGCTCCATCAAAGGAAAACCTGTCAAAATATAGAGAAACACACTATTTAAGTAATAATATAATAAGGTATTATTATTAATAACATTGTCCTGGCTCAGATAAAAAAAAGAAAAGAAAAGTAAAATGCAAACAAAACAAAAAAATTGATTAATTTTAAATAGATAACTCGTTGATCCAAAACATGAAACTGGAGGTTCAAATTTTTATTACATTACATGAAACAAAGTAAAAATAAATATACAATGATTCTGGAATTGAGCAATCTCTGATTGTAGATTCAACAGGATTACAACTATGATTAGGAATAAAGCACATATTATATTCACATACAAGAAAAAAATGGGATTAACTGGGTTAACGTAACACCAGTTACACAAACAGATTGCCACAACCTACAATGGCTTTCTGTCTCGGAGCATCTTTAAAGCAGAGGGTTCAATCTAAGCAGCTTTTCCTCTCTGTCTCTGTCAGGAGGTGGAGCTGTATAAGTCGAGTCAGCAGGACAAACTGGGGCTAACAGTCTGTTACCGGACAGATGACGAAGAAGACCAAGGCATCTATGTTGGAGCAGTGAGTGATCACATAAGGCCGGCTGTTACGTTTCACTGCTCAACACAACAGTATGCTAAGTATTCAACTGCAATATTAAAGTTATCCAGCTGATATTTAAACATTCCCTGTTCTTAGGTGAATCCAAACAGCATAGCAGCAAAAGATGGACGAATCAGGAAGGGGGACAGAATATTACAGGTATGTTTATTTCTCAGATGTGCTTTTAGAGTCAAATGACATCATCAACAGTTACTAATGAACTGACATCATAACATCATGATGCTCATCTGGGATGCAGGCCAAGTGCTTCTGACAATCAGTCTATAAACAGATAATTGGTGTGACTTTTAAGACAGCCCACACAGTTACTCTAGAGAATAATTACAGAACAGCAAACACAGAGTGACATGTTTCCATTGTCTTGACAAGTTCTTAGCTTATTCTGGTTTCATGACATTGACACATCCATTACCATGGACTCAGCTGAAACATGACCACTCATTTGCTGATGTTTTGATGTTATATTATTTTTGGAAAAGAGCTGACCTTTTGAGTTTGAATGTGGTTGTGAGTGATGGCTCCGTCTGTCCCGCATTAGATAAATGGGATGGAAGTTCAGAACCGAGAGGAAGCGGTGGCCATCCTGACCCGTGAGGACAGCACCAACTTCTCATTACTGCTGGCCAGACCAGAGATAGAGGTAAAGACATAAAGAATGAAAGAGGATTTACAATGTGAACAGACTAGAATAGAGTGAAGGGGGGCAAAGACATACATTTATGAGTACATGCAAACAAAATAGAAAGAAAAGTCATATATATCAATTATCAGTGTCCTAGACCAGGGGTGTGAGATGTATGTATATATATATATATATATATATATATATATATATATATATATATATATATATATATATATATACACATATGATATATATATATATATATATATATATATATATATATATATATATATGAGATGTGAGATGTATATATATATATATATATATATATATATATATATGAGATGTGAGATGTATATATATGTATATATATGTATATATATATATATATATATATATATATATATATAAAATAATGTATCTCAGAGATGTTTGTGGTGGGGTAATTTAAACGCGATATATGTGGTGACGTCACAATCGTGTTGCATTGTGGGATATGGAGCTGCCTGAAGTGTACATATGAAGTAGACTCGCTCCCTCAGTCAAAATCGAGGGAGCGAGGGTCTGTCCATATAAACTTCCCTCGTTCTCTTCACGAAAAGGAATGCACATCAAAATGGCGGTAGTGATTCTCCCGAGGGGAAGTGCTTAGGAAAGTTTGCAAGTGCATGTCTAAAACTGGAGTGGAACGCAGCACTAGGATGCCTATAAAACCTTGATTAGCTGGTTCAGGTGTGTTTAACTGGGGTTTGAGCTAAACTCTGCAGGATAGTCGCCCTCCGGGAACAGGATTGGACACCCCTGTCCTAGACAGTAATGTGTTAAATAGAGAGTGAATTGCTGCTTCTCATATTTAATTTCAGAAGAGATCTCAAATGTTCACAATGTTCAGAAAGTCTGCAATCAAAAAAAATCAACCAAAGATCAAAATTATTATTTTTTTAATCTCAATTCAGTTTTATATTCAATTCATCTGTCTCTATAGATGTTTTGTCAAGTCCTACAGTATTGTAAATACGGTAGCATTTAACTTAACTGGATTCATAAGAAAATACAAAATATAGAAAAAAAATAAAAACATACTGACGGCATTACTGTTTAATGCACCAATAGTAGTCATTTTAAATGTTATCTTTTAAAAAGAACTTCTTGTATTTACTTTTTACAACATAATATTAACAACATGTACTTACTATAGGGTTATGGCTAGAAATAGGGTTTGGTAATTGTGTAATTTACTGTTATTATTATAGTACATGCAAAATGTGTAACAAGGATACTGTAAAATAACATGTTACCTAAGACAAACTATATGTATAATACAGATGTATAATACATATATGTGTGTGTGTGTGTGTATGTTATATTCTACACACATATTGTATATAAATAAATAATCCAGTGAGATTATTTTGTCTCATATTTTGGCATATTTTTTTTTAGGAGAAACCATGGAGACAAAGCAGACGTTAAAATGCAATACAACTAAGATCTCCATGAAATTTTCTGCCCATCCTCTGAGCAATAAAACGGTCCTCTAGGCACACACATAAAAGCACAATTCAGTACACACAAAAATAGGCTTTTTGAGGCACATGCAAAGTTAATGGACCCACACTGTCCCCAACGACAGCATATCCTAAAATTAATGGCTTATTTTGCTGAAGGAAGGGAAACAGAAGTCTCACATCACTCAATGTCTCAATCATGTGATCACTCTTAGTGATGGGCGTCAAGGATTTGTGGCAGTTCCATTAACGCTATTCCACAAGGATGGTGAAGAGTGAGAGGGAACAAAGCTGCTTTACAGAATGGGGAAAAAGTGCACTATTAGAAAGACATGCACAGAGGAGGAGTAATTGAAGGAATTGATTGAAGGTATGAAAGAGAGGGCAAATGAAGAGTTATAGAGCAAGGTACACTAGGTAGAGAAAGGAAATTATGATTTATTTTTTTTTCACAGTCAGCTGTTTCCAATGACATAAACTAATACATCTGATTAAGCTCTGCACATACACATTCTGGGTATCTATAACAATTTTTATAAATTAGCAAATTTGCTCATTATTAGAAACCGAATCACCTATTTTCTATTGTAATGCTATTGTACAAATATAATATTAAATCTTGAATATTCAAGTGACAAACAAATAAGAATAACTCAAGCAGATGCAATTAATCTGAACTAAATCTTCAAGTTATATATGTTCAAGTAAATTTAATTTCTATTTAATAAACATTTAACAGCATTCTTATCTTGCACCACTCATTTATCATCTGTTCTAAATGAGCACCTATTCAGAGCTGTATATATGGTGCTCTAAATTTATAACTTTGTAACTGTGTCAATTTTTCTGCAATTGTTTGGGGATCCAGTGGAGATATTGAAAAAATGGCTGTTGGTTTTTGTGTGCAGCCGGCAACAATCATCTATCACGAGCACAGCCGTCAGCTAATGAATAAAACAGGGAGCTCATTTCAGCCAATGCTCAGCACTAACAAGATCAGAACAAAAAGAGGGCCATTTTGTACCTCTCATTCTCATCACCCTCCCAGCAACACAAAATGATTAATGATGAACTGAGGACCAAAAACAAGTGGAGCTGTCAGACCAAGAGTGGAAGAGATGGAGAGAGAAAGAGAGAGTGATAGTGAAACAGGAAGGGAAAAGAGAATGGTTGACTTACAAAAACAGATCGCAGGCTGACTAAATCAAGAGTAGAGGAAGAGAGACAGACATGCTTAAGAAATGTCACGGGCATGGCTGCTCTTATATAAGTCTGAGATATAATCAATTGATAATTGCAATTGATTATTGTCTTCTGACTATAGACAAAAATACTCAGGGAAAACAAATCAATACATCAATAAAGCTGTATTCATCAATAAATCTGTAGAATGACATAACAATTGCCACAAATTGATATTAACGAATTAATAATCATAGCAGTGCCACTTTGTTATAATGTGTCACAAGAAAATAAATGTGAATAGTTTAATTACCATGTCCAAGTCTCAATGATCATGTAAGATGAGGTTACACTTTATTCAAAGGTGTCCTTGTTATAGAGAGATTGATAAATTTAAGTACTGAGTAATATGAACAACATGTACTTACTATAGGGTTATGGCTAGAAATAGGGTTTGGTAATTGTGTAATTTACTGTTATTACTATAGTACATGCAAAATGTGTAACAAGAATACTGTAAAATAACATGTTACCCAAGACAAACTATATGTATACACACATTCTACACACTTATTGTATATAAATAAATAATCCAGTGAGATTTTTGAATGCACTGAAAACAGCCGGTGCTCCACACGGAGATCTGATCTCACCATCATCGAATCTGTCTGTGATTACATGAAGAAACAGATGAAACTGAGACAAACTAAATCCAGAAGAACCGTGGACGTGTCTCCAATACGCTTGAAGAAACCGACCAGCAAAGCTACCTGAAAAACAATGCGCAAGTGTACCTGGACAAAATCTGTTTTAAACAAAGGGTGGTCACACAAAATATTGATTTGATTTAGTTAATAGAAGTTAATTGATAAATAAAATCTATTTATGACAGTATTTTTTAAAGCATCCTCACTTTATAGCATCTTTACACAAATGCCTAAAACTCTTCACAGTAATGTATCTTTGCAGGTCGGTTTCTTCAAGCGTCTTGGAGACACGGCCACAGTTCTTCTGGATTTAGTTTGTCTCAGTTTCATCTGTTTCTTCATGTAATCACAGACAGATTCGATGATGGTGAGATCAGATCTCCGTGTGGAGCACCGGCTGTTGTCAGACCCCTTGTGCATTCATAAATCTCACTGGTTTATTTCAATTAATGACAAAATGAATGTATGGAAATGTAAACTAATATTTTCTACTGACACACTACAGAAAAAGATATAAATAACTGGCTTAAAATATTTTTTTGGGGGCGGGTGAAAATACTCTATTATGATACAAACAGAAAATACAGGAAATATGTACACAAAACGTAAAAACAAAATGGCTTCTTTTGCCAAAAATCTGTGTTTTAGTGTGACTTCCTGAAGAAGAAACTCTGAGAAACTTCTCATCAGATTTTGAAAGTTTTCTTGGCTTTCCAGTCCTTTTCCATTCCATTTAGATTTAAGAGTGCCTGGTTCTTGCTATATTGCTCAAGTGTAAGGGGAGGTCACTAAACACTTGCCACTTCAGCCTATAAAAGCTTATAAAAGCATCCTATGTTTTACAACTAAATGTTGCACATGTTTAAACAAATGTCTATATTGCCATCTAGTGTTGAAGTGTATTACTGCATGCATTTACTGGTGATGTCAAACTACATCTCTTCCCTCTTTGCTTTCTTACTTTTCCCCTTCACTTCCTTTTTTTTTTGCCTTTCCCATAGACGGACACTCATTTGGACCCAGAGGAGCTTGATTGTGAGTTACCTGTAGAGATGAGTGTGGACAGCCTCAATACCTCCCATCTGTCCGGCTTGTACAATTTCCGTCAGAGAACCCAAGCAGGCATTCCTGAGGAAGACCTACATCGGGAGACACCCATGCTCAGCCTAGCCACCCTCAGCAACAGTCAGGAGCTCGACAGTGGTGTGGGCCGCACTGATGAGAGCACAAAGAATGAAGAGTCCTCTGAGCACGACATCCTTCTGGGCGACGAGCAGACCAGCGCCTCCAACACAAATGCCACCAACACACCTGGCAGCTTGCGCAAGTTCAGGCCCGGCAGGAACGGTGGAGGAGGGAGCGACACGCCATCTCCACTGTTCCCTCTTCGAGAGCTCCACCTCAGTACAGACTCACTGGACTGTGGAAACATGGGTGGTGGGTACCTTCACGATCCCATCAGTGGGATGATTATGCCGGGTCTGACAGAGGAGGAATGCGAGAGGTACAGGCAACTTCTGGAAATCAAGTGTCGTTATGAGAAGAGGATGAAAAAAGTGCAGCAACTTCAAGAAGGGAAGCAGAAAGAAGGAGAGACGCAAAAGGAAGATGAGAATAGGGAGGAGACTCTGGATGAGAACAGTAACGAGAACCTAACTCCACATGAGATGGCACTTTTGGAAGAGGAAATGAGGCACCTTGAGTTCAAGTGCCGGAACATTTTACGGGCACAGAAGATGCAACAGTTAAGAGAGCGTTGTTTGAAAGCCTGGCTGATGGAGGAAGAAACATCTGGCCGGGCATCTGCAGAACCTCAGGGGTCTCCATTGCATGAGCTATCTGACATCAATGAACTTCCTGAGAAGGAACGGTCAGACAAGGACAGCACCAGCGCTTACAACACTGGGGGGGAGAGCTGCAGGAGCACGCCTATGGTGAGCGAGCATCGAATTCCAGTTTCTCAGCTGGAAGAGTCTACAAGCCCTCTGCTAAATAGACACAGGGATCGACCAACCTGGAGCGAAAGGGGACGAGCAAGCCTCAACAGTTCATATTCACCAAGCAGCTACAAGAAGTTTCAGACTAACACCACTATGAACCAGAAATACTGCTCACTCTCAAGAGAAGGAACCATTCGTCGCATGCCTGAAGGGATGACACAAGGCGGCAATTCTAGGGTGAGCAGCCATAACAGAAATGGTGGTCGTAGTGCAGAGTCAAGTCCTTACTTCACTCGACGCCGTCATTCCAACTGCTTCACTCCAGAACGCTACCAGAGTTGCATGCATCTGGGATCTTCACTTTCCGAGAGTTCTGGACCCTTGGATAGAGCTGTGGAAGGAGAAAGTGAGGCACCAATGGGCGGCAGTGACCGTGAGGGCCATGTGAATGGCACTTTTGGGTCTCTGCCTCACCCCAGCCCAGTGAAGCTTTCTCTGGCTTTACCTTTGCCGATTCCCTCTGCCTCACCACGCATGGAATGGAAGGTGAAGATAAGGAGTGATGGGACCCGCTATGTGGCTAAACGTCCCGTCCGAGACCGACTCTTGAAAGCCCGAGCGATGAAGATCCGTGAGGAGCGTAGCGGAATGACAACTGATGACGACGCAGTGAGCGAAATGAAGATGGGACGCTACTGGAGCAAGGAAGAGCGTAAGCAACAGCTGCTGAGGGCCCGTGAGCAGCGCAGACGCAGAGAGTTTATGATGCAGAGTCGTTTGGAATATCTGCGCGATCGTGGGCTGGACTTGGGCAAGGAGAGCCAGTCGGAGTCAGGTCAGAACCCAGCCTCAATCCTGGAGCTCAGTCAGAAAAAGAGCTCCAAGAAACGCAACCGACGCATACTGGACAACTGGATCACCATCCAAGAGCTACTGGCACATGGCTCTCGCTCTCCAGATGGGACAAAGGTGTACAATCCTCTTCTGTCCGTTACCACAGTCTGAAATAAAAGGATGGTGAAGAAGGAAAACAGAAAGAGAATCTATTTTATCCAATTACTTTCTTGAACAGTTCTCAAAGGGTCATCATTCTACTTTACTATTATCGCTGAGCATTGTCTGGCATCTATCACCCTCTTTAATTTAACATTCTCTGAAGTTTTAATATCTTATAGCGTGCTGATTCTCAAGTAAATGAACATTTCAAATCAAAAGACTAGTTTAAAACTCATTAAGAAGTAATTTTGCATTGCTGATGGGTGTGGTGATGCTCTTAAGTACTTGGATGAACTTGATTTTCTTGATCAATGAATGTCACGTCATATTGCTTCTCAATATACATTAATGACACTACTAGTGTTTTATTGTTTATACTAAAAAACAGCACAGTGACATAGACACTTGGAAGATTATGAATGTTGACTGAATGTACAGCATAACCTGATATTGCTGAGTTCAACATGTTCCTGGGTCAACATTTTTGTTGATCCTGGAACAACATTCAAATCAACCAATCAGATTTGAGGGACAAGTTTACAGATTATGTCAAGTTTAGGCTTAGAATCATGAATTGGTGCTTCTACATCAGTGTTATTCATCTATCATTTCCCTCTGATTTTTGGGATAACTTATGGGTAGGGTTAGGTTTAGGGGTAGGAATAGGGATAATTAAGACTAAATTTTCAGACTAGAATGTTGTTCCAGTATCAACAAAATATGTTGACCCAAGAATGCATCTAACTCAGCAAAATCAGGAAGTGAGTACGTACTCAGATAAGCACAACAGACACAAACTGCACACAACCAGACAGGTCTCTTTGTGGGGTTGAGTGGACATACAGCAGGACAACTGTTCAGTCAAAATCTGCCCATTGCAAGCTAATATATAGAAAAAATGGAATTCATACAGTAACTTCCTCACAGCTGCACAAAAGAAAAACAATTCAATTTCTTAACTGTTGAATTCTTGATTTTCATTGATGATAATAGGAGGATGGAATAACAATAATACTTTTGTATTACAATCCATTAAAACTTACTGCTCAAAAGTACAACATCATATAAGTGCTTAACCTGTGCAGACACAATCATGTTAAACTTTTCTACAGAGATGTGGTGCTGAACATTTGTACTGCTTATTTGTGATGGTCTGTTTACACTATTCTCCTGCACAGTTTATTAGGACACAAATAAGACAAAAGCACAATGTAAGCCACATTATGCTTTTTAATTTTGAATGTAATTATTTTCCCTAACACCCGAAATCATCACAGAGAGACTTTCACAAGCCTATGTGGCCTAATGCGAAACACATACTAATCACCAGCAAAAGGGGAAGCACAAAAAGGCTCTGGAATCCTATGAAATATAACCAGCTTCAAAATGAATACAGATTGTACATTTTAATATACTGTTATAAGGAGCATTTAACCTGAAGTGGTTCACACAACAGTGTAGAAAAGGAGCTCAAATATTAAAGGATATTCTTATTAACAAATAAATGATTGATATACAAATTTGTTAGCATATTTGTAAGTGTTCAAGAAGATTTTGTAGAAAATGGCCTTAAGAGTTTTGACCAGTTTGATGATGAGAGTCACTTGTTCAGCTCAACTAATTTTGCATGACTTTGACTATGATTTCGACTATATTGTACATGTCAGAAACACAATGGACTTTAGTGGAGAACTTCAATTTCTCAGTATACAAATGTATGTGACCAGAGTACTTTATCCAGCATCATTTGTCATTTCTGTCTTGGTGTTAGATAAAATGTAGAAACCTACAGTTATACTCATATGGTATCTACCTGTTGACTGATATCAATAGTCCTAATTATACAATGTGTAATGTGCATTAGTTCTTGAGTGGTTATTTCAATGCATTACTGAGACAGTATAACAATATAAACTTTTAGACAAATAAAATGATTTTGTATGCTTAATATAAATCGGTCATTAGCCTGATTTCATAAACGCATACACGTATACATTCATACTGTACACACACAGCCAAACAGTCGCTCAAAAATACATAAAAATAATAATTAAAAAAAACAACTTTCCAACAGCAAGAACATGTTTTATAGAATGAGAGCAATAAATAATCACATAATTTCTCTGAATTAGTTCTGCATCGAAACCTCATACATATATACAAATAAAACTTCATACAATTAATCATTTTAAATATAGGAACTGCTCTTACACACACATACTGATACAATTTTACAATTACAATTCGTTCCAAGCCCCCCATTCCCAGGTCCTTAAAATGTAAACAATGGTTCATGTTCCCATTCCCAGCCAGATATTGATTCCTCAGTCAAGTGCAGAGTAAATATGGCATATTTATATTAGCTAATATATACATTCAGGTTTATACAGCATCATTCAGCTACAGTAAGTGCAGACATGCAACACGGGGCACGGTGGCGCAAGACATTAGCGTGTCAGAAACCAGAACACGCGTCTCAAAAAACTACTGGATCGATTTCTTTTTTCTTTTTCTTTTTAAACATCATATATCTCTGCTTTATTTGTGTTTGAGCTCAGCATGCCCCAGCACTCAGGACTCTTTAATACAAGCACAAGAGCAAAGCGTTAGAGTTAGAGAGAAGCAATACCACCCATAGGAAAAAAATGTGAAATGTGTTGAACGGCCCTCTAAATTCAGATCACGCCACAGCTAATGAACAGGGACATGGAGCTCCTGTTTGTCTACAAGGGCCTTAAGGTTTCCAGTTATGGAAAATGCTAGCAGATTTGAAGTACTGGAATCAATTACCTGAATAAACTTTATTGTAGTTCGACTAAATGTATTTCATACAGGCAAAGAAAATAGTAAAAATAAAATAAAGGGCTGGGCCTAGCAGCAGAGATTAATATTCTTATTTAGGATGTTTTCATCCTCGTAGGACTTTTAAAAAATGTTAAAATTTTATAAGTATAAAAATAACTCCTCAACACAAACATCATCATGTAATGTAATTCTGTAAATGATTCTGCTTAATGGAGAGAGAACGGCCCATTTTGGTTGTCAAAGGGGGTAAGCAGAAAGAGATAGGGACTGTTTGGAGGGACGCAGATGGAACTTTGGATCCTAGGCACTGATGATTTTTAACTTGTGTATGTGCAAAACCAGAAACTTTCAGCAATTCACAATTAAAGATGCTTTACAGTCTCTCAGTGTAAATGAGTGTGTGTGCATGAACATAAGTCCTCTAAACAGCTTTCATATAAAAAAATAAGAGGGCACTGACATTGGACATGCAACTCAGCAAAATTCACAATATTAAAAGAGCGAGTTGCTCAAGTGTGTATGGCTTCTGGCAACGACAAGTTTTACATGGATCATACAGCTTTTATGTGGATAATATAGTTTTATAAACTTGCTGCAAAACATTTACCTGAAATCAGCAGTCCAATTAGTTGGCTAAACATTAATTGTACACAAAAAAAACCTAGCCTGTTGGTCCGTCTAAAAAAAGCTCTTAGAAAACACTCAGCACGGCACTCTGCTAAAACATATCCATGTGTTATATTAGCAGTAGCTTTTACACCAAAAAAGCAAGAATTATATCAGTAGTATTTGACATCATAATAGTAATAAAGTCACCCATTAAAATCACCCATATCCAGATGTTCTTTTTAAAATTCAGTTACTTCTAAATATTTAAGATATCTGTAACACATTTCAACCGCAAGTCCATGAGTACAGAATTCATTTCAAAGTTTCAATGAGACTCTCTATGAACACCCTGCTCCTCCATCAGGTCATCCAGAGAAAATATCCAGGTGTATCACAATGTAACCACTGATCCTGAACCTCCAATGACAAACCTTTACAGTAGGCACTAAGGTTATGTAATGAATTGCCAAATAAAATGTTTCATTGGTCAGGTGAGATTGTTTAAATAAGACAAAAATAATAGTGAAATGACAATGCTAAAAGGGAAGGAGAGATGCTGAGGTAACAGGCGGCAGGAAATCGAAACAAATGCGGTGCTGATTTTTCTATTTATCTATGTCTTGATTATTGGTCGCTATTAGTCATGACTCTTTTGTGTACATTACATTTAGGTTTGTTCCATTAGGTGAGACTTAATTGTCTTATATAACAGAAAAAAGAAATATCTACCAAACAATTTAAATCTCTTTCTACACATTCTGTTTAATAAATGAAAGGCGCACATGACATAATGACTTCACTGAGGTCTTCAAAAAGGTTTTTTTACTGTTATGGCTGACTTATTGCAAACCTGATGCCCAGCCTCTTCAAGACAAAAACAAAACAAAAAGCAAAAACATTTTTCAAATGGTTCCAAAATAGTGATTTTTTTTTTTTTTTCCAAGTATATTTAAGTAAACTTTTTCAGCAATTCCCACCCCATCCCTTCACTCACAAGGCAAAATGAAAGTTTAAAAGAATCAAAATATAGTGTTTGGCATCCCTCTAAATGCATGCTGGCCCTTCTTACACGCTGAGGAATACATTTGACAATTTTGAGGAATGTATCAAGCAAAAATTCTGACTGACCCTGAAATGATTGTCATCTGAGACACATGAAAACTGAAAAGACTACAAATGAAAAAAGTTCAGTTTCTTTTATATTTTGCACTCATCTGTCCGGTTATGTGTCCATGTTGAGTGTTTGAAGAGTTCACCATCATCATCTTCTTACACTGAATCTTAAATTCATCAGTCTGACTTAAATTGGCACCCCCTTATCTCCTGTAACCTCTTCCTTTGGCAGCAATGCAAGTCAAATTCAACTCAAACTCTTAAAAACACTTCATCTGCTTCACCATTGTCTCCATCAGGCTCCTCAGATCTTCAGTCGGAGATTTTATGCTGTTACACAGCCTTTGTTTTGAATGGCGGCGGACAGCAAGAGGCCATTCAGGCTAGCAATGAGCATGTAGCCGGCCAGGTTTCCCACTCTACACGTGAGGGAAGCGGATGTGGAAGTAACAGAGTCTGAGTATGGTATGCTTCCTCTTGCCTGGGCTCCGGCGCTTCCGTGTTGAGACTCTGCGCCCTCTGCCGCGGCTCACCCTCACACCACCGTGCTGATGCGGTTGATAGGTTTGGATTTGGAGCTGCCGACTGTGCTGCTGTTGCTGGCTCCGCCTCCTCCTCCGCCCCCTGGGCCGCCCGACTGCGACCCCATGGGTCCTGGCAGCTGCGGGGCTAGGGGAGAGAGCGGGGTAAGTGGGGTGAGAGGGGTATGTGGTGACGAAGGAGGAGGTAACGGGGAATGTGGTGGAGGAGGCGGAATGGAGGAGAGGGGCGGGTACTGCGGTATGTAGTGGGCGGGGCCCTGGGGTATGTGCCGGGCGGTGATGGCGGATGGCGCCTGAGGGGGCGGCGAGAAAACGAAATGAGTTTGATGGGCGGAGTGATGCAGTAAGGGGTGGGGGCTGTGGGCGTGGACGGGATGGCTGTGGGTATGAGAGTGAACGTGGGAGTGGGCGTGAGGGTGGGGTTGCGAATGAGACAGAGTGAGAGGAAGCTTGCCGGAAGGACCGGGCACCCGTACGTGGCGTATGGTATTGGGGTGCACGTGGTAGAAGTTGAAAGGGCCGATGGGTGAATGGGGCGAATGCGGGGACAGAGGCGGAGGGGTGCAGGCCATATTGGCGTAGCGGCCTTGCTGCATAGCATGATGAGATAGTTGCTGCTGGAGCTGGGCGTGTGAAGGAGCGGGCGGCCCGCGTCGTGGGAGGGACCCTCGTTGTAAGGTGTGATGGATAGCGGGTGGATGGCCAGGGGCGGCCACCTGCATGTGGAACCGATGATGATGGTGGTAGGGGGGCGGAGGCTGCCCAAAGTTGTTGTGACAGTACTGAGCGTGCAGCGCTTGGATCTTGGACGGGCCACCGGGGTCTGACTGGCTGAGGGCGGAGGGGGATGGAGGTGGCGGTCCTCCTGTAGTAGGAGGTGGCACGGGAGCCGGGTAATGTGGCCCGGGGGGAGTAAGGGGAGCAGGGGGTTTGGCGCGCTTGCTCCCAAACAGGGAGCCCAGGAAGGAACCGGAATTGCTCCCTCCAGAACTGCTCCCCGGTCCCCCACCTCGATCGTTGATGCCAGGGACCCCCCCAATATTGCCTACGGCGTTGTGAAGCTGCCCCGGCCCACCCCCCACCCCTACTCCGGGGCTCAGGATGGGGCGGTGAGGCCGGTAGTCTTCCAGCCCGTAGCAGCTGGGAACAGCGCCCCCCATGGGCATACGCTGATGCGGCTGAGGACTGTTAATGATGGATCCCTACAGTGCGCACAAACACACAAAGCCAGACAGTTATTACACTGAAAATCTAAGAGGATGGACAGTGTTGGGACTAATGAGATCTGTTGGGACTAATAAATCATTTGTTACTTTTTAGGAATACATTGATAAAATTCTGGCCAATACGGATAAGCAATAAGGATTTATGTTATAGTAGATAACCAATAAATACCAGATATTAAAATGCTATACTATTTTTTCTAAATAAAAACAACTAATAAATATGAATTTTAGTGTCATAATGTACAGTACCAAAATTTCAGCAGCTGGTACTACTATTTTATTTACCTATTTACATAGAACAAGTGGCAGGTCTGTTAAGTTTGCATTTACACTAACATCATGTCTACACCTGACGCAACTTTTAATCGCTGCACGACACAACAGCTAAAAGCTTTTTACACTGAACACAAAAAGACGACCATTGGAAAGCACTGGAAAGCATCCAGTGTAGACAATATCATGGATTATGATGGGTTCTATTGTTTTTTGGCGCGTTGCATCACGCCGCTCCTGTCCAGTGTAGACACAGTGTAAGACTTGATGCACATCTATATCAGATTGTTTTGTCTCGTGTATTGCTATGGTATATATTAAATAATTATTGGCTTGTCTGCATCAGCCAGAATTTTAATATCAGAAAATGCTTAATTTTAAATTAAGAGCAAGACAATAATGTAGATGAGACTTAAAAGTACATCCACACAAGATGTGTAACACTGTACACACATTTCCTGGACAGCAAAAACCAAAAAGCCTTTTAGCATTAGATTTAAACAGCTTCAAACATCTGGCAAAAGTTAGAAATGTCAGTGTCATTAAAGAAGCCACAATGATTTTTGTGATGGTCGACTACTCAGTATATATAACAAACTAAGTATTCCTTAGAGCGCTTCACTCATTTTACTCAGGCAAAACATATGAATGCGAACCTTTAAAACAGAAGCCTCAAACACTGATTAAGGCATTATTTTACCAGAGCAATGTATTAGTTAGTAGTAGTTAGTAGCAAATGCACCAGACATAACCTATTAGACATGCTGCATGCAAAGCAAACACAGATTACTGTTTTTACAGAATATGGAATAAAACATGCTTCACTTCCTCACACAATAATCACAAATTCATGCAAAATAATACAGTACAGAGGACTCATGCACTTGAGAAAGCTTCAACACAAGATCATTCCATTTCAACGTGATTACGAGCAGTTAGTAAATCTGTCCGACTTACTTCAATGGTACTATCCAAAGAGCCAACACTGTTTCTACGGCCTCGCTTTCCTGCACCAAGCACAGCAAGGTCAGGGTCAAAGTCATGGAGAAAACATTTTCCAAAACCTCTTAGTGGGTTTTGACCCTGGGTGATCTGTTTACAATGAACAATGTCCACTGACAAAACTAAACTGAACTCGAGATCGGCTGTGTTCAGAAAATATAAAATATTCAGAAAATATAAAAAAAAGAGTAGTATGCCACATGACCACATTACATTCATGTTTAATTCTGCGAGTTCGAAATAAAATGGCTACAATGGCTATTTTGTATTTTCCGTAAAGATGTGTTATCTCTTGGCAGCCTGATCAAACACTGAGAAAAATTTGGCAGCTATCAATTCATGGAAATAGGTGGTCAAAGTCAAGATTTTTACAGTATTAAGGCCGTGACACATCGAGCTGACGTCAAAGAACTAGCAGCGACAAAAGCTGTTGTTGCCTCATGTTAGCTGCGTCTGGCCAAAAAAGCTGCGCTTGAACACCACACCAAAAGGACTACAGGCGTCTGTCAACTAGCGTGTGCGTTCTGTGCCTGCATGTAAGGAAATAACTGTCTATATCAGCAGGTACAAATAGTCTATATTTGTCATTCAAAAAGGGAAACTGAAACTACAACTTGCAGATATACAAATCGGAAACAAAGCAGTGCTTGCTTACCATTTTGGATATTAATCATGCTGATCTTTTTCTTCATTCCAGGCGGCTCATGTTTTTATGAAAATATTTGTGTATTGGAATGCTGAGGCAAGATGATGTAAAATTAGATCTGCCTTCTGTCTATGCCATTTTGACTTCTTTGCTCTGCCATATCTGTGCTTTGTTCTTGTGCACCGACGCCAGCCCAGTTGCCGATTCAAAATGCTGACTAGAGCTGACGTATGGAACACACTGCAACAGACGCTCACCAACGGCCCGCCACTGGCCGATGGCCGACAGTCGGCTTGGTGTGTCACAGCCCTTACACAGAGTCTCCCCCAATATATACTGCACATTTGAACAAATGTAGCATCTATGCAATCTATGCATATAGAAATTTTGCATACTGTGATTGCACATACAATAAAATTTGACATTCAAAAAACAGCCACTGAATGAAAAACTGTATGCAAGGACATAATGTGCCATTAGAGGGCACTGTCTGTCAATCTGTACTTCATAACAGTTCAGCACTCCACAACTGTTACAGTATGGCAGATCAAACTGTGGTGGATTTATAAATATTTCCTCCATATAAATATTGTTTTATTTTTTATGCTCTGCAATCCACAGAAATCCAGGGAGCATTCATTTTTAAGAAAGCATAATTTGTGGTAAATTTTGCATTTTTTGAGAGCCTAGTTGAAACAGAAGGGAGTCTGTTGTGTGAATGCGTGTTGTACCTGTCTCAGAGAGGTCTCTCAGTGAGGAGCTAAGTGCTGTTCGTTTAAGCCCCTCCCCTGCTGCGTACGTGTCATCCAGACTGGGCCTTCCCAGAGTGCCATTCACAGCCTCGGTCTTCATTCCGCCAACCCCGCCCACATCTCCACTCAGGAGCCCTGGACGCATCACACCTTTCTGCTTCTCTAACTCGGCTACGGAGAAGAGAGTTAAGGGGGTTAATGCTAGCAAAACTGACAATTACCATAATGAACATTAACGCTATTGAATAATTTATCAGCCACACAGCAAGTTTCTGAAATTTCAGTTGGCAAACAAGAAAATGACCTCATGCTTTTGATCTGTCATGTGTGAAACAACAGATAATAAGGATTTCTTACACTCTACACGGTATTTCTCCATATCCTGAACCTCAGCGACGCTCTCACGCAGGTCGCTGGTGAAGCGTGTTCGGTCCTGCTGGCTTGGCGCATTGAACACAATCAGAACTTTACGCTCACTGCCGGGCATTGCTGATGTCAGTCTGATACCGTGAGGATAGTCTGAGAGAGAGGGACAGAGATAGAGGATAAATGCAGTCAATTAAAGAGAGACCCAGATAAAGAGGCATGTGCTGTGACTCATGTAATTAGTTATAGATCTCTCATTTTTACAAAGGTCTACAGATATACACAATATCAAATGACCTTTAAAACAAAATAAATTAACTGTATACTTATCAAAATGATATATATGTTTAGTTATTTTTCTTTCTTATTAGTTTTTCTTTAAGCATAAATCGAACAAAACAGAGAGGTTTATGTTTAAAACAATAATAAAAAAAAAAACAATGGGGTACGAAAAACATTTAATTCAAAATAGATTGTCTTAATCTTATGAAATTTTAATTTAAACTAATTTATCTTCTTTTAAGCATATATTAGATATTTTGTTAGTGGAAAACAAGTGCAAAACAAATTATGATTAAGATAAATAGAGAACAGACGTTTTTAGAAATCAACAGAACAGCCACAATTGAGGTAATGGCATGAGGATGTCTTTTTCTCCTTCATATACTGGTAAGAAACCAAAACACCACCTACATGAAAGCAAGGAAAGGGTAATGAGAGAGCACCAAGCTGAGATGGAGTGGATGAGAGCAGAGTGTGTAAACGAGCTGGAATGGAGTGATAGTATAAATAAAGAAGGAGGGGCAGATGGTGAGACAGATGGATGGATGAATATACTTACAGGAGTTCTGGAACATATGAACCTGCATCTCCACCAAGGGAAAAGACTGTCTGAAACTGTACGTCACAGACGTCTTCTTCTTCTGAAAAATCTTTGTTACCTGCAGAGGGGAACAAAAGGGGATGTTAGGATGTAGTTATGATCTTTATACATATATATATATATATACATACATACAACAGAAAAATGCTTGGACACACTTGAATATATATTAGGGCTGTCAACATTTACACCCACTGTAAACATTTCTCTTTGTGAGCTTTGGTTAGAGGTGGCTGAAATGCAACTTAACACATAACTGCCAGCCTGCATGGAGAGGTTTTTGAGACTCCAGTGACACCAGCAGCTTCAAAATACCCATTTGGTGCTCAACAGTGGCTTTTTATAGCTGCCCTTCTAATACAATTAACTTGTTTGACAGAAACTTTCCTTAATAAGCCTTTATCTGACCGAGTTCTGCTGTGCTCTAAATCACTCACATATCTTATGATAGTTTGATAACCTCCATTCAGTTTATGAAAAATATTAGTTTTCATACCTTTTGCGTAACATTGCACCATGTCATGCTTTTCATCTTCAGAAAGATCTTTCTTCCTCCCCATATTGCATGAGAACTGTGACTCGCTTAATAATGTGGAACAACCTCTTTAAGTAGCCATTTACCTGAGATCTGGCGAACTATTTAACAAACCTGTCTGAGATTGTCAGTTATCTAAAAAGATATGGAGAAATAAAACAAACAAACACTTTCTTTGAAAAACTAAATTCTGAATGTTTATAGTATTGAAATCCTACTGATATGTCACTTGCATAATAATTTGGAACACAGTATATATACATAAATACATAACATACATAACATGCATAACATACATAACATACATAACATACACATACATATATGTTTGTTTGTTTGTTTTTTTTTGCAGTCTGAATAACTGTAATCTAAACAAAGAGTGGCAATTTTGAAGAACTAAAATATAACATTCTTGATTTGTTTACCCTGTTTTTGGTCACTGTATTTTCCCATATTTCTATTTGTGCTATTAAATAGTTTTGAGGACTTTTAATAAAATGATAAAGAATGAAAAGGTGTCTAAAAATCTTCCATAATAAGTATTTATTATTATTAGGGATGCACAATACCATTTTTTAAGGGCTGAGTATCAGTACCGATATTTTTTTTCTAGTACTCACCGATACCGATGCCTAAACATTTATTAATTTCTCTCTCTCTCTCTCTCTCTCTCTCTCTCTTTTTTTGGTGATGTTGCAGTTTTCCAAGCACAACATAGTGAGACTAATGAATGTAGGACAGCTTCTTTAATATTACTCTAATGAGAGAACAAAAATTTCAGTGTCCAATAACCTTCAAAGGACATAATTATAAATACATAAAATTGTTGTATAAAAAGAAATTTACAAACAAATTACAAACAATACAACACATACTACAGAGATACGAATCAAATAAACTTGTTTTTCAGATACAGTAGGTTTATTTACCATGTATACATTTATTTAACATATTTTGTTGTTTTATTAACATTAATGACAAATATAGGCTACGGTGCCTTTAAGATCGAATCCATGGATACTGACACATATCCTGTTTTCACCCAAATGTTTAAGTCCACTTAAGCCATAACCGACTGTATTTATGTGAAATACTCCACAGGATGGACATTTTTACAACTATGTGTGCATTTGACCATTCAGGCGTGAGGAAAACTGATTGCATGCTGTCTGAGAGAACTGGGATCGTGCGCAAGAAAGTGAAAGTGCGTGTGAGAGAGCGCTTCTGGTTCGTGTCATTCAGCGCGATTCCGCCTATCCCGCCTTCACTAATCGATAACGAATCGTGATTGAAAGAATGCCGTTCACAATGTGCGTGTTGTCATAATTGATTTTTAAGTATTTCCACACCTCTGAGGCTGACAATGTTTCTGCTGCTGCCGCCGGTGTCTCTGTGCACGGGAAATTCTGCCAGTTACGTCACATGAGGTATCGGTCTTTGGTATCGGGGGTATTTTTACGAGAACGAGTACAAGTTCATGAGCTTGGTATCCGATACCGATACTGGTATTGGTATCGGCGCATCCCTAATTATTATAGTTATTAGTAATAGACGCGAAAGAGAGCTTGCGCGCTGTGAGAAGATTTGTGTGCGCTCATCCGAAGCGCGCACACGCTTATTCCAGTCAGCGCGCAAATACGGAGTTCTCTTTCAAGTCTTGCGCTTCGGCGGCCAAATTCATACAAAAATTATGTCAACATGCCCGTCCTAGCGAGTATCCTAGCAAACATAGTCGGTTATGTCTTAAGTGAACGTATATTAGTCGAGAAAGACAGCGCATGTGGAACAGTATATGTACTGGATCGTGCATGTCTTAAAGGGAAATCAACTATTCCTGCTGCCTGTATTTAATGTTAAATCAAACAACAAATAACAAACTAATCACTCACTGCTCTTGACTGAATACTGAATAGTTTTTGTAACTTCAATAATGATTAATCTTTATTTATTTTACACAGTAAAGATAATATGCAGTGATATTTTATATTTGATTACTATTTGATTACTGTTAGATACCTGAAAAACCTGAAAAGCACTGTTCCTGGATCTGTTTTTTCGCTCTTCTTTATTATTTTCTATGTAGGTTATCATAGAAGTATCGGATCGGGACTCGGTATCGGCAGATACTCAAAATAAAATGACTCGGACTCGAGGGCAAAAAAACGTGATCGGGACATCCCTAGTAGCAATAGTAGTAGTGGTAGTAGTAGTAGTAGTAGTAGTAGTAATACATATAAATACATAATATTTACATATAAAGAATATATTATTTTTTGTCATTTTAGGTGCACCAAGAACCAGAAATTGCTTGATTGCTTGTGAATAATGAATTGTGTGTGTGTGTGTGTGTGTGTGTGTATACATATATATATATATATATATAGAAACTGAAACTGTTACATGTTCTTACTGAATTTTTTTTTTTTTATGAAAACAGTAGGCCAATACATCCTGTAAACATTTTTCAAAACAAATATTGTACTATTATATAATTTTAAGTGCACATGACTTTTCTAAACCAAAAGGAGTATTTTTCCTCTACATCTTCTTGCAGTAATTAGACCAATATGGCTGACTGAAGACTTACCACTAGCAGGTCATTAAAGAGGAAGACCTCCCGCTGGTGAACTCCACTCCTCTGCGGTCGATTGGGGTCAGGGACTTCATACAGCTGACAACAGCACACTAGCCTGCGATGTGGCAGAGAAAGCACCTGTGCACACATACACACAGGTAGCATATCAAAATACAACTTGGTTTGTCTCACGCTAAATGACACAAACAAATTGAAGATCAAATTTCCTTTTATCAACAAGATGAACAACAATATGGGGTTTCAACCAGAAGTATGATGTGCATGAGTGAATCACATGGTTTGACTCACAGGTTTCTTGCCCACGATGACCCTCTCCACAGCTTGCACTTGAGACACGTGATCATCATTTGTCCTGAGTTCCCATTTCTGAATGCGCTGGTAGATGCCCACTAACATATCCCTGGGAATGTCCTGTCCATTATCAACTCCTGTCAATGAAAAAGAGAGGGAAAACAAATGAGGAAAAAAAAAGAAAATGAAAACAGCTGGAAAATCTATCTGATTTAGCTAAAGACATTCTAGATCTAATAGAAGGATGGAGTGGATCACCTCTAAGGTTCTTAATAAAATCCTCCAGCTTCATCTTCCTCTCAGCTTTGACGTTGGGGCTGTACATGTCTGTGTTGAGGAGGATGATGGCAAATGCCAGGATGAAGATAGTGTCTGGGTTTTGAAACTGGCGGACGAGTGCAGGGTTGCACACGCAGTATCTCTGACTGCAAGAAAGAAAAGTTAATACTCATGTGGAACTACAAAATGCAGTTAAAAGAGCAAAGGGTGTGATGAGAGTAAGGGCTACCTGAAGGCCTCTACCAGTCTCTCAACCTTCTGGGCTTCCCCCTGAACCTTAATCTGAGCCTGAAACTTCCTCAGGGCGTCATCCAGATCCATACCCGAGAAATCCATCTCATCCAACACACAGCTGAGAAAGAAAAACAGAAAGATTTTTGAATTCATCTGCTAACATGTATTTTTTTTTTTTTTTTTTTTTAGCCAGTGTCTGGCTTCTGTTTTTTGCCTCCAGCATATGGATGCTTTGCTACAATCTGTGTCTGGAAGACAGGAAAAACATCATTACTTACTCCAACACATCCTTGTTGAACTGTTTTTGTCGATTTCCCAGAAACTCCCCGATCATCTGTCTACTTAGGCCTTTTCTCTCCAGGATGAAGCGTGCAATGCCCACAGGTGTGTCTGATACAAAACCCCTCTCTATCAAATACTGGATCCCCTTCTCTGGTTTCCTGGAAGACAGAGTGAAAAAGGCAGGGAGAGTGAAGGCGAAAAAGATAGGATAAGATTCATTTCAGTAAATCTGTGATAAACTAAATTAAAGACAAAAAAAGAACATATTGAAATTGAAATTAAATCCAATCGGATTTAGGTTCCCACATCTTGCATTTGATCGTGCGGTCTTTTATTTATTTCCGTCAACTGATCTTAAAATGCATTTGATTGCATACAGTTTCATTTCCTCATCAGACTTAGTTTTCTGCTAAAAGTTCCTCAGGTGCTAAAAGATTCACACATTAATCTTGATTCATAAAATGTTACTGTTACTTTATATTATCAATTCTCTATGATTTATAATAGAGGGACTTGTTAAAATAACACTGTACTGTCAAAAATCGTCTGTGATCTTGACATAGGTATTAAGTCAGAAAAATGTTCAGAGAAATCACTCTGGGCTTGTCATATCCTCAATATAAGGATGTAAAAATGAAATATGACAGATGTGTTAAACCATATGGAGGAGAAATCTGTAAATTGCAATTGAAAAATATTTGTACTTAAAATGTTTTTAACATCATGATTTTAAGGTTACTGTATATGAAAATGGAAACATATTGGTTCAACTTTTTTTTTTATTTTAGCAGTTCAATAGTTCTGCAACATGATAATGCCTTTTTAAAGAACAAATATACATATAGTTTCTCAAGTAATATAATCCAATTGTAATTGTTAATGAAACAAAACAACAAGAATGCTCAAAAGTGGATAACTAAAAAATTCTAAATAATTGCATTTCATTTTGAATAATTATTTAATAAAAACAGTGCATGTGTATAGAATGGGGATTTTAAAAAATAGAAATCTTGTTTAAAAAGACTTAGACTGCAAGACACTGCTGTCACTATTTAAAGTTTCAACCCAAAATTTCAACTGAAACCACACAATGTCAATCCTATCTAGGGAAGCAAAGGGGCAGAAAATTTCTGGTAAATTTCTGGAAACTTTTCAGAATTTTTCAGTAGCTCCTCACTGCAGAACACGAAATCCAGAATCCAGGTCCAGGGGGTAGAGAGGGGTAGGATTAGGGATACATAAAGTGGAAGGAGTTGGATTCAGATCCAGGGGGTGGAGATGGGTAGACTGGGAGGAGTTGGACCTGGATGCAACCTCGCCCCCTGGATCTCGTTATCTGCAGTGAGGACGATCTCAGATTTTTGGAAACTTTCTAGAAATATACAGGATATGCTCTGCCCCTTTGCATCTCTACTCCTATCACTGATCTTGTGATGCTTTTTGGTGAACATCTCTTACTTGTTGAAGAGGTTGAGTCCGATGCGGTATTGCCTTCTCTGCACCACGTCATTGTTGAACGCGGGTGAGTCCCAGCTATGCCTGCTCTCTCTCTGATAGGTCTGTTTTCCTAGCGGAGGCAATGGTTCCCTTAGACTGTCCCTAGACGAAGAGCCTGAGCTGCAGTTGATGGTCTCGTTGGAGTTGGTGGTGGAGTTCAGGGAGTCATTGTCCCCATCCGAGTGCTCCAGGCCAGTAGTGGGCAGGGGTGCGGAGGATGAGGAAGACAGGGGTGTGAGTGGGGGTTGGGTGGGTGAGGGAGACGTGGGGTCTGGGTAGGGGTGATGGATGTGTGGCAAAGGGTGGTGGTGCAGTGGATGGTGAAGATGTGGGTGGTGATGATGGTGCATCATAGCGTGGTGCGGTAAGTGTGTAGGCAGAGGGGATGGGATGGGGCGACCAGGGGGTCGCGTCTGGCCCTGTGCTGCGCAAGGATTTGGCGTGCGAGGTGCTGGGTTGTGTTTGAGAGTCCCTTGGGGCGATCCACCCGTTGCAGGCTCCTGCTCGTAAAGCAGCTGTCTGCTGAGGGAGCCTCGATCGGAACGGTCGCTCATGTCAACGGAGCTGTCACTAGGCGGCTCTATGGTAAGAACAGGAAGGTGTGACCCACGCAAGCGGAAATCTCTGCATTCGGTGCACGGTGTGCTCCGCCGGCTGTTATTGCTCCCACCACCCTCCGTTTCCCGGCTGTCTTCACGGCCTCCAACCCCACTGCTGACACCCCAGTACTCTGTGTCCGTGCTAGAGGGAACCCGCTCGATAGATAGCGGAGAACACGGCATGCCGTCATCCATATAAAGCGTGACATCGCTGTACGAGGTGGCTGTGCTGTCCTCATGCATGACCCCTAGACGCTCTTGCTCTCCCATGACCCCCCTACGCGAGGTAGGTTTGTTGCTCCACACACACTCGCCGAAATCCTCGCTCTCCTCGCCGCCTCCCCCACCACCATCTTGAGAATCTCCTCTGCCTGACTGACACGTGAGAGTGTCGTCCATAGAGTCAGCCAGAGAGGTCACCTGACAGAGAAAGCACACATAGATTTACACAACTGTTTAAAAGTTTGGGGTCTTTTTTGGGGTATTTTTGAAAGAAAAGTTTTGGGGATCTTGAAAGAAGTCTCTTATGCTGCATTATGCTGTAAGGCTGCACTTATTTCAAAGATACAGTGAATTACAGTGTGTAATTATTAGGCAAGTTGATATTCTGATCATACAAGCACATTTTACTAATTAAAAACCACATCAATCTTAAAAGGTTAGTTCACCCAAAAATGAAAATAATGTAATTTATTACTCACCCTCATATCGTTCTACAGAAAGGTACTCAAAACATATTTAAAACTGTTCATGTAAGTTCAGTGGTTCAATTTTAATATTATAAAGCGACGAGAAAACTTTTTGTGCACCAAAAAAACAAAATAATGACTTTTCAATGATATCTAGTGATGGTCGATTTCAAAACACTGCTTTTTCGAATCTTTTGTTTCGAATCAGTGATTTGGATTGCGTGTCAAAATGCCAAACTGCTAAAATCATGTGACTTTGGTGCTCACATGAGCGCCAAACTGCTGAACTCACATGAACAGTTTTAAATATGTTTTGAGTACCTTTCTGGATCTCGAAAAGTTCAATGGCATTTGCTGTCTATAGAGGCCTCACAGAGCCATTGGATTTCATCAAAAATAACTTAATTTGTGTTCCGAATATGAACGAAGGCCTTACGGGTGTAGAACGACATGAGGGTGAGTAATAAATGACATTATTTTTATTTTTGGGTGAACTAACCCTTTAAGACTGTATATTAATCATTAATAGGTAATAGGTAATTAGTGGCCAAAAAAAGAGATTTAACTCACACTGACAAGTCAACTTGTGAAATGGTCATGAGTAGGATGCAATGCTACAGAAATTTTAACAAATAGGTTTAACAGATAGTGACAGATAGGTTGAGAGTCTCTCTTGAGGTACCAGCCCCAGTTTAAGTCAGACAACAGCAACACTTCAGCTTGTGATTATTATTAAGTGGGGGTTATGTTTCAGGATTCTTTACTTTAGCAAAGTCTCTGAGAACCTGACATCTTGTATTTCTGCAGGCAAGTAGGTTGCAGTTCTAGAAAATGGCACTGGAGAAAGGGTTCCTGATGTTTTCAAACCTAATTCTTCACCTTAATTGTTAAAGTCTTTTGCATTTCTTGTCCAATGGCCACACCTTAATTTTGCAATTTCTATAGTATTGCATCCTTTTCATAGCCATTTAATAATTTATTTTTTTTTATTATTTTTTTAAAATATCTATTTTGTACCATTTTATCTATAAAACAAAAGAAAACCTGCTTAATTGTTATGCACTTCTGAATATAAGGCGTTTTCACATATCACTTATAAATGGTCACATACAAAATTACAAAATTATATACAAAAGAGTAGTCATTAAAGGGGTGGTTCAATGCGATTTCACTTTTTCAACAACTACTTAGTGTGTAATGTTGCTGCTTGAGCATAAACAGTATCTGCAAAGTTACAGCACTGAAAGTTCAATGCAAACGGAGATATTGTCTTTTAAAGTTATGGCAGTTTAATGCCTACAAAAACGACCGGTTTGAACTACAACGAGCTTCTTCCCGGGTTGGTGACATCATAAACCCTGCAAAACACGCCCCCGGGAACACGCAACAAAGTGGGCGAGGCCATGTGGCGCAGCATGTGGAAGCGGAAGAGTTGTGTACACCGGAAGCAAGCGACGCTACGCGTCAAAAGATAATAGAACACATTATAATTATAACACAAAATAATGATATTTTCTACACTGGATGCGGAGCTGAAGACAGCTTCCAGAATCTACATGAGTTCAATGTTGGATTTGCACAAAGGCTATTACTGAAAGAAGCAGTTCCCACTTTAAAAGCAGAAGCTGCTGTTTATCGCCCCAAACTGTAAGTACGTTTTATTGTTTGTACATGTCTTTCATAGTTCTGTTGCTATTTTTGGTTGCATCAAGGACATATACAAAAGAGCAACTCGTTTTTGTTTCGCTAGCCAGTTAGCTGTACTATAGTGCATAGTTCTCCAACAAACGTCTCTGTTCATAGACAAACAGTTGTTCATGCTGTAAATTAAATGCTACCTTTACAATAATGCAACTACTCAGTCATGTATTCGGCTACAGTAAAGTTTTAATCAGGAAAAAACTGTATATTGAAAGCTAACAAACAACAGTGACAGCATATCTAAACACTTTGACACAAATACTAAATGAAATACCATTCATAAACGTCCTTTAAAAGCCACAATTGCTGTTCATCTGGGTCTGATTCGGGCTCAATTTGATACAGCAATATAATCAAATTGAGCATACAATATAACCGAAGCGCACGTAACTGGTAAGAAATGGTAAGGGGCGTGGCGTTTCCGGACGCTTCAGCGAATCACGATGGCTCTGGATACACTGTTCCAGCTAACCAATCTGAGCACATTGCGTATTTCGGAGGGAGTGGCTTCATAGAAGCAGGAAGTCAAACAAGACGTTCAAATGACAATGGAAACAGAGGTGTAGAATAAAGGTAAAATATATGAAAAATACAGCGTTTTCAAAAAAACAAAGCATTAAGACATGTTAAACTGTGCCCCCAAAACACAAAGCCTAGAAAAAAAACATTGAACCACCCCTTTAAGATTGATGTGGTTTGGAATTGGCAAAATGATCAGAATATTGACTTGCCTAATAATTATGCATGCACTGTTATGGAACCTTGCTTCCGCTATGTAATAATAAAAAAAAAATAAAAAAAAACATAATTGCGACTTTTTATCTCACAATTATTTTTCTCTAGCAATTCCTACTTTTTTCTCAGAATTGCTTGATATAATGTCGCAATTGCGAGTTATAAAGTCAGAATTGCAAGATATAAACTCGCAATTCTGACTTGCTTTCTCAGAATTTGAAGTTTATTTGCGAGATATTGCAAGCATTTTTTTTCCTCAAAATTGGACTTTATAACTCGCAATTGTGGGGAATGACCTGCCCATCTTCAGCTGTCTAGCAGAGGGATGCAGGTTTTCCTCAAGAATTTGGATGTACTTGGCATCATCCATTTTCCCTTCAATCCTGACCAATCGCCCAGTCCCTACTGAAGAGAAACAGCCCAACAACATAATTCAGCCACCACCATGCTTCACAGTAGGTATGGTGTGTTTTGGGTGGTGTGCTGTGTTTGCTTTTCACAAAACATTGCACTTGGACAGTCCAAAAAGGTCAATTTTGGTCTCATAGCACCTTTTGCCAGTCTTCCAGGTGTGTTTTTGCATAGTGCATTTCAGGAAAGCCTTCTTTCTTTCAACACTGTTTGCTGAAAAGCAAACACAGCACACCACCCAAAACACACCATACCTACTGTGAAGCATTAATATTGCTTTAAATCCATGAATAATGACCTGAAAAAGGATTTGTTCTGTCTCTGCTAATGACCATTGCGTCCGTTTATAAAAGCCACTTAGCAACTTTGGAAAAATATGTCTGTTAATTGACAAGTAACCAAATGTTTTCTTAGCGTAATGCTGTGGGTTATTTCGAAAAAGTATAAAGTACGTAAATGATTCCTGAATTACATTTTATCTGATTTGTCATTAGGACCTCATTTGACCTCACATGTAAAACTACTTTATACCAAATCTAATGCAGCATAAATCTATTCTACTCCTACTATTCCAACTTTGTATGTGGCCTGCGCTGAAATTAATTTAAATGAACCTAAATCTTTAACATAACTTCTAAGGGCCCATTTTCTGACTATTTCACTCATCTGTCACCTGTTTATTGAAGGCGTCATCTGCATGCGAGTACTCCTCTCTGTCTGAAGGACAGTGTCCGGGTGAGTCAGTGTCCTGCTGTGTGCCTGTGGTTCCTGCCTGGCCAGCTGTTCCTAGAGTCGAAGTGTGATGGCTGGTATATCGACCTTGCTGCTGCTGAGGCGTTTGGGGCTGAACCTGAGCAATAATTAATATTAAAAACAGGAATTAAAATGTGGAAACATCACATAAAACAGAATCAATATCTGACATTCAGTCAAGCTGAATATTCCACTTAGTACAGGCTTTAACCATTATACTGTTATATTGCCTGTGGCTGTCGCTCGTCAAACGAGTACTGCGAACGCATGTTTGACAGGATGATCCGGCGAGTCATTCGGCTTTCTGAGGCAGAACTGCGCAGCCGTTGAAAGTTCTTGTTCATGCGATACTGCCGGAATGCTGTCTGAATTGTGCGAGCCGCTCGCCTGCTCAGGAAGTAACCGCCATACTTCCTCTCCAGCATCTCCACCTGATAAAAAGGAAGACAGAGAGAAAAAGAGCATGAAAAATGAATGGAATTGCAGACAGCGAGAAAGATGTGGTGCATTGTTCTTCAAACCTAGTAATGTACTGTGTCTACATGCTTTACCAATCAAACCTGAAGCACAAAGAATCTGGGAAATGACTCAATTTAATGGCATTGTTGCTCAATAATTATTAAAAGAAAAAGGATATTAGCAATATTTCTGTACATAGCAGTATTTTATGAGAATATTTTTCGGAAGTCTCAGTCACTCCTCCATGAGTGGATAATTCCATAATGCAGAAATCTTTGGTATTAATATGAAAACATAACAGCATGGTCTGGATCATAACGGCAATCCCATCTTTTGTTATGTGAGATGATGGAGGTTTGGCTTCACATTAGCATGACTGGAGGACATTATGTACATTTGAGCTCGTAAGATGGCCTCCATTCACAAACACAAACATAAACACAAACACGTCGTGATAAGCAGATCTTCCTGTGGGCTGTTTGTGCCACTGAGAGTTCTGACAAACATTAAGCAAGCACAAAACAAACAAAGTTAACAGTGTTTGACAAACTAAGAATTTCCTTTCATTAATGGTATTAAAATATGGTGTTACTATGTTTTTTGGAGATGGCATGATGATTTTCTTTAAATTACATGTGTAAACAACATTATACATAAATATAATATACTGTACATTCAATTCCACAGTATTTACTGTATGAAAGCACTACGGTATGACCCTATCTGATTCTCACATCTTTTTCAAATGTTAATATTTGAACGAAACTGCTTAACTTAGTTTTAAGAAATTTAAATAAAAGTTTAAATAATCAATATGTTTTTCTTTTCACTTATTTCAGGGGTTTTTCTTCATTATATCAGAATGGTTGTATCATCCTGAAATTGTTGAACTTTTTGCACAAAAAAGAAATGAAAATGAATCTTAATTTTAGAAATATAAAACACGCCCATCATAGAAGAGGTGTGTTTAAGTCTTTGTATGTATGATTTTCATTTTAATGCATTTTTGATTTTATAAATACATCTGAACAAAAAACAAAAAACTAAAATACCAACAACATTGACACATTTCCCTTTCCCAAAATTTACACATTTTTAAAATCTTTGATTTTTAGTCAGTAAAATACTGTATTTCGGAGCAAATCATACCGAGAAATATACAGTACTGTGCAAACGTCTTAGGCCACCACCAGCTTTGTTGTTTTAGCAATGTTTTAATGACCATCCATATTTTTTTTCAGTCTCTTTATGATACAACCAGAAAAAATACAGGAAATATGTACACAAATTAAAAAATTTAAATTTAAAAAAACAAAATTGCTTCTTTAAGCAAAAATCTGTATATAGTGTGACCTCCTGGACTTCTTCCATTTTCTCAAAAATGAAATTTCTCATTAAATTTTGAAAAGTTTTCTTGGCCTTTCTTGGTTTAAGAGAGCCTGGTTCCTGCTATTGCTCAAGGGGAGGTCACTAAATACTTGCCACTTTAGCCTATAAAAACTGTTTTTTTCTGATTTTTTTTTTCTTCTGATTTTTTAATACTGCATTCAAATTTACTGTATTTATGGTTATATTCTAATAAAGAGACTGAGAAATAATTATATATAACGGTGGCCTAAGACTTTTGCACAATACTCTGTGTGTGTGTGTGTGTGTGTGTGTGTGTGTGTGTGTGTGTGTGTATTTTTCTTATACATACATACATCCATATAACCATGGTACTACCCCCAGCCTATTTGGGAAAGGTGGTACAGTGTAAAAACACAAATAGCGACTAAAGACCATAAGGATTTTATGTGTTTTTCAGTCACACACATCCACACCTTCTTGTCCTGCAGGTCCGTGGAGAGCTCATAGCTGTCAGAGAGCGCTTTGCAGCGCTTGCTCTCTTCTTCCTCTTGCTTGCGGAGTGCCAGGCTGGCGGGTTGGTGGCGGGTCCGTTGCGCCCAGGCCAGGCTCGCTGGGCTTGAAGGGGCAACAGGAGGCCCCTGAGGGCCGGGAATGTTTCGGATGTTCCCGTAGCGGTCTGAGTTGCCCAGGTATGGGCCCTGACTGCAGGTGCTATCGGAAAAGCTAGCTGTGTCCGTACACTGAGGATCTCCCTCCACACTGAAAAAAAAAAGAGAGACAGAGAGATGGAGAATGAGCTCTAGGTCAACAACTGCCAGAAACGGTCTTATCTGTTGACAAGTTGAGACTAAAACAAGTCTGTAATCTTGGCACTGAAACTGATCAGTGTAGACAAACATATTAGCACACTAACCAACATTAGCATTTCAAATGCCCATATGCAGCCCAGCCAGGACTCAGCCATCTGGCCGGAATACAGGAGAACGAGAGAGGAACAAGAGAAGATGGAGGGAGTGTGAAAGAGGAACAGAGAGAGGGCATGATGCACAGAGAAAGAGACAGAGAGAAACGAAGAGAGAGAAAGAGATGAGATGAAATGGAAAAACAGTGGCATGTGTGGCATACTGTCAACGAAAGAGGCCAGGCATAAAAAATTGTAAGAACTGAGTCATCTGATGATGACTCAGAGAGAAAAAGAGAAAGTGAGAAAGAGAGAAGCACAAAAAAGAATGAAAAAGAGTATAAAGGCAAGTCGGACTTCAGTATCCCCCTCTCTCTGAAGCAGGTGTACTGTACTGTGATGACTCACTTCCTGTTGTAAGCATTACTAAAGAAAACAACATTTTTTATTAAGTTGCTATTTATGCATTTATAATAAATAGATAATTACACATCATTATGTCATACGTTTCTCATTAATCTTTTTTTCTGTATTCTTTAGTCACCTTTTTTTTACTGCCATAACCAGCTTGACCTAATCACAACAAATTAGGGCTGCAACGATTAATCGTGATTAATCATTTGCAAAATAAAAGTCTGTGTTTACGTAAAATATACAGTATGTGTGTGTTCTGTGTATAATAATTATGTATATATAAATAAACACACATTCATGTATATCAGGGGTCTCAAACTCAAATTGGCGGGGGGCCGTTTCTGTGATTGACACCTCATAGGAGGGCCATATTAACATTCAAGTGCAAGAAAGTGCAACATTTTAGAAAATTTACTTTCCTTTGCATTATTTCTCACTTACTTTCATTAGGCCTACTAAAATATTTTTATACCTATACTATAAATATTTTATTTACCATACTAAATGTAAACAGCAGTGTCTCTCTCATTGTTACAGAGTGTAATATAATTATATAATACTACTACTAATATAATACAACTAATATACTAATACAATACTAATAATTGCAATAGTCTGGTGCATCTTCTCACATCCAACAAGGTGCATGGAATAAAAAAATTTGTAATTTAGGAACAAAAACAGCAACACTTGTGGCGTGGAGGTGTCAGAAATAAACAAAAAACTGGAGCTAAATATATCAACTTTATTTTGCTAAAAAATAAAAAACTCTCATTGCTACATACATTATTAGTTTTTAACATCTAGTGGAAGTATTTTCCCATACTTTATGTTAGCTTAAATAACATTAAAATCTTGCACTGATCAACACTGTACAGAACAAATACAATCCCTGAATACATTTACACTCTTCTGTTTCTTGACAGACACTTGGCAGCGCTTGTGCTCACACAGCTGAGACCCATTTGTCCAAGATGCCGTTTGAGCATCTGTAACGTTTAATGGTTGCATCGGACAGGTTGCATGCGTTTTGGTGGTTTAAATCGACGCTCGTGACTTAAAGTCGAGTGCTTTTACTGTAATTTAGGCAAGCGCGCTCATAATAGAAGCGACGCGGTTGAGAGCGCGGCTCATGGTTGCATAGCAACGACAGACGCCACTGGAGCAAAAGCGCATTGGAAAGAAGGAGAATGCGGCGCCGCCGCTTATGTGACGCGATATGTGAATGCCCCTTAGAACGGCGACTTTTTCTTTGCATATCAGACAGTTAGCAACTAGGGAATAATAATAATTTAGTGGGCTGGATTATGTTTTGTTTTTTTAAGATTAGTTGCGGGTCGGGTAGAGGGCGGGCTGTAAATGGCCCGCAGGCCGGCAGTTTGAGACCACTGATGTATATATTTAAGAAAAAAGTTTAATTTATTTAAATTATTTATGTATATGTAATATAAAATATTTATAAATATATATATATTTATAATACATGCATATATTTCTAAACTTTATACCTGTATGTGTGTGTATTTATATATACATAATTGTTATAAACAGAACACACACATATATTACGTAAACACAGACTTTTATTTTGCAACAAATGCCCTACAACAAATAGACAGATTAAACCAGTTGGACTTATAATATAATATAATATATTATATATTTTCACTTTTCAACTTAAATAGTACTTTAATATAAAGACAACTTAGCAAAAATTAAAACAATAATAATAATAATAATAATAATAATATATAATTTTTTTTGTTTGTTTTGTTTTTACTGTTATAGTCTAATGCTGTAGTTCTTATTTTTGTAGCCATAAAACACAAATAAAATAATTTAAGATTGGTTATGGATATTATTTATAATTGTTACGGTTATATTTACTTTTCAACTTCCAATCAGCCAACACTGTAAACCCGGATAAGTAGAATCTACTTAAAAAAACCGAGGTAACTCGTTGCCTTAAAATTTTTAAGTAATGTTAACTTAATAATTTGAGTTCATTTAACTTAAAATGTTTTGTAATATTAATTACTTTGTAGTTATTATACATAGTTTATTTAAGTTCAATGTACTAAGCAAGTTAACTTGCCACCAATCAAAATGCATCCATGCCTCCCATCATGCATTGCTGCATGAATAAATTATGAGCTGAATTGTTTTAGTAATTTTCTTTATTCTCACTATTTAAGTTTTGCTGTTTTTCTGTGACTTTTTAGTAGCTTGTTTTCTAATGTTCAGAGTTGATCTGTTTATCAGAATATGTTGCTTATCAGAGATTGAGCTCTAAATGAGTTCAGTGATTCAGATCGAATAATGATTATGTGAAAACATAATCAACACCACCTGATCATCTTATAACTTCGCTTGTCTGGTTAGTTTTAATGCAGTTAAAACTGCCCAAACAAAATTTAATATTAAAAAGTCAAGGGTCAAGAGCTCAACTAAAACAAACTGATCTCAATGATGGTAACTTAAAAATTGAGAGTTTCTCATTTGGTGAAAAACTACAGTATAAAAAGGTAAATGTTTGGAGAAAATGTCTGTAGAACAGCCAAAACAAATGTTCCAACTGCTCATCAACAGCTCCTTGAATTCACACACACCAGGACAAAATGGCGTCATTACCTGCCGCAAACCAGTGTGAAGGAGGCGTGGTCAGGAGAAAAACTTCATAATTTAAGTGCATTTAACTTACATTTATTAACACATTCAAATACACCCACAAATTAGTAGAATATACTTATATTTTATAAGTAAAGCAACCAAACTTAAATATTTTAAGTATATTGTATTTATATTTTTAAGTTAATATAAAATCTGGGCTAAGAGTGAACCGTTTTTTATTATCAAAACAACTTTGCAATTTGAATAACAATACTATTATTACTACTCCTACTCCTAATTATTATTATTATTATTATTATGTTGCATATTACATTTTTATTTTTGTAGCCTAATGATCATTTAGTATTGTACCAAAAATCACAAATATTCTATTAATTAAAAATCAGACACTTAAAAAGCATATAACATTTAAGGTTCATTATTCTGTTTTTTCCCAGTTGTTTACTCACATGTAGGCGTGGGCCCTGTGCGGGAGTTTATTCTTTCGATGGAAGCGCTTGGCTAAGGGGGTGAACACACACTCACACATGATGTCTGCAGCGGTGTGATAGGGAGCGTGTGTTTGTGTAAGAGCTGCTCTGGGATCAGTTGAATCATGCCAGTGGGTTGATGACTGCATCGACGATCTGTCAATTACTGCAGAGCCGATGCAGTTTACAAGCAGTACAGTAGCAACACACACACATACAGTCTCTCTCTCTCTGTGCGTAGCAAATCTCCTCACACCAGGGGACTGGTAACTACCAACACGGCAACAGCTGAGTATTGCCAGCAACAGCAAAGCTTCAAAACAATCAACTCAACAGCAATCAACTGAAACAATATACCGCTACACACTGTAAGATTCAATGTATGATTATTATACAGCCTACAGTTTCACTATTTATCGTTCCACCAAAAGGCAGCATAGTACTGCCATTTCTCTCTTTCAGTCACACACATGGCAATAAATGTCCTTCAGACTTTGTCTCCTGTCCATCAGGACGTGTATGGTAATGTTTGTCCAGGAATAGTGCAGAGTAGTCCAGCCGTGCAATCCTGCAATGATCAGCATGAGTGACTTTAGATATGTGCATGTACTGTATGTGTATGTGTGTGTTTGCTCATGACGGATATGCAGCTGTGGTAGGATCCCGGTCACATGGTGCATGAGCGTGTGGGCAAACCGTGCTGTCCCCACCTCCCGGGGCAAGTCACACAAAGGCACACGCAAAAACACATCATGGCAGTCCATGTTACAATAATAAATACACTACTGTTCAAAAGTTTAAAGATTTTTTTTATGTTTTTCAATGTATAGTATACTTTTATTTAATGCCATGTCAGCATCTGATGCTTTTTCATTGCAAAAACTCAATTACAAAAATACAAATATCACATATATACAACAAAAACCAAGCAAACAAACAACACAGCAAGAAATATTATACAAGATTTTTTTAAATTAACTTGTTTTTTTGAGCAAAAGCTGAAGGCTGCAAAAGGAAAAACAGCTGAAAAATACACATTGTGTTGCAACTGTATTGTGTTGTCATTCCCCTTGTGGCACGCGCAAGTGACAATTCTCTATCAACCAATCAACATTCTGCAGTGAGTCTAGCTCCACCCTTTTGGTACTGGTACTATTGGTACTATTGTGCTTGGTACCCCAACGGAAGGGTCCCAAAAAAGTGGTACGGTACAGTTCGGAATTAGGGTACCATTCACAACTTTTGACAATGGAAACGGCAAAAATTGCGTACAGCACAGAACTGTACTGATCCGTACTGCTCGGTGGAAACGAGGCATTACAGAACATGCATAGAGTTGGGTCTTCCTTTAACCAAAAATGAATGAGTCAATCTTGTTGTTAAATAATTTCTTATTTCTTAGGCTTCACTTTTTGACTTTCTCTGTGTCTTGGGATTTTTCCATTGTGCACATCATGTACCTACCTAGACAAAACAAGAAGTAGTAGTCCTTGGACATACCGACACTCTCACACACAACCAGAAGTTGAAGACACGCACACATTTACGCACATACATTTCTTATTTGTTATTGTATTTCTTGAAATGCCATACATGGTAAGGTTTGATTCTTAAGTCGTATGATTGAATGCTCAAGCCATCCTGGAGATTGTTGTTTGACCGATGTCTATAAATATGACCCTTCTTCCTGAATAAATCGGAGAATGCTTTGTACCACACTTGATCTGTGTCTGCTTGGTCATTCTCCCGAGATCTCGCGCTGCTGCTGTCATACATCACAGGGGTTGAGGCGCCTGTTTCTTAACTGATGACTGGAATTACAAAATATTCTACCTATTATTGAGATTTTGATCTAACACTTGTATAATGTTTTTAATGAAGTTTCATCAAAAAAGAAAAAAGCGCTCACTAAAGCTGTATTAATGTGATGAAAAAAATCCAGTAAAAACATTAATATTGTGAAGCATTATTTATTCCTGTGATAGCACTCTTAGAGAGTTACTCTTCTGTGTCACATGATCCTTCAGAAATCATTCTTCTATGGTGATTTGGTGCTTAAAAAAAACAACAAAAAACTTATTATCAAGGTTAAAAACAGTTGTGGACAGTTTTATGGAAGTAGTCATACATTTTTTCAGGATTATTTGATGAATAAAACGTTTAAAAGAACAGCATTTATTTGAAATATTTGAAATGAATCTATTGTAACATTATAAATGTTTTTACTGTCATTTTTAAATAATTTAATGCATCCTTGCAGAATAAAAGTATTTATTTCTTTCAAAAACTTTTTTTAAAAGCAAAAAATTGTTTATAAATAAAATACATGTGGAGAAAGAAAATATGGTGGCCACAATATTTAAAAATGTGTTCATATGATTTATTAATTAATAGACATATTTTATTAATTTCTTCCCTCAGTTTTGTTAAATTCTAGCCATGTTTGATTCATTTGTTTCCTCATTTTAGGTAAATCGTGTCCATGTTATATAAATTTGTTCCTTTTGTGGCCATAATATTTTGCATTTTTTCATTTGCAGAGCTCCATAGTTTAACAGCTAAAAGGAAAGATTATTAGTGAATAATGACTTAAATTTTAACTGACTTCAGAAGACTACCGATATAGTGCATGTTGTCATATGGACCATTTTAATTATGCTTTTTTGACATTTTGAAGGCTGACAGCCCGAGTCCTCATTCACCTTCATTGAAAAGAGAGACCACAGTATCATACAGCAAGTCATACTGGTTTGGAACAACATAAGGGTGGGTAAGCAAATTATATTTACATCTGTTCATTCAGCAGACACTTCTAGCTATAATTCTTCGCACTTATATCTGATTTAATACAGGACATCAGAAGAAGATAAGGAACCCTTTCTGAAGCTTAAACTGTAATGAGAGCAAAACATGCATGTGTATTAGTTGTGTGTGTACACATGTATTTTCATGAAATCAAACGTGGGCAGATGCTGACAGAAAGGAATATTTCCGTGCGAGTCAGTGAATGGCTGTTAATTGAAAGTGTCACTCAGACCGCTACATGCGTTAGTGTAACCTGTTAAAGAAAACGTGTGGTTCTGCAAATATTAGCTCAAAATTGCCACCAGAACACTTTCAACACACTATAATTTATTACACGCTAATCTTGCATACATTAAAATACAGATAATAGGCAATCTGGGATTATAATTTTGTCAGGTGCCTCAGTAACAAAATACAGTACCTCACCTTCTACCACTAGACAGAAGTGCATGGGCCAATCAAAACAGATTTTTAAATACATAATACTCACAATAATACAAGTAATTCTACACAAATATACACGACTCAGCAGACATCAGTACAGCTTTAGCTTGCTCTATAAAACCAATAAGTAATAAAGAGCAGCACCATTAACTTGATCTAAAAGAGCCATTTGCTTTTCAATAGAATGATCTTGCATTATGCTAATGTCACTATATAACTATACCATCTGCCTTTATATAGTGGTGCACTTTAAAATTGTCACTGCAATCAATGTGTCATGATTTTTTAGTGATTGACATGCATTATTATGTTTAAAAGTCTTTCCACAATAACCTCTAAAACATTTCATGCAACCCCACAAGAATCTAAAAAAGCTGTTAGAAAAAGCTAAAAAAAACTAGCAAACAAAAAGCAGACTGACAGATAAACAGAGAGTGCGCCATTGATCTTTAAAGGATTATTGAATTGTTTCCTCAGCTAGTTCTGTGTAAATCTATACCAATTTATGTGTCACTGTGATCTCACCACAAACCACAAGCAATCCACAACGAATATCAAATATACACAATCGGAAAGTAATCAGAAACTTTAACTCTACAGATTACACTATCGGTGGCCCATGTTTTGTGGCTGTAGTACCAATGGAGACTCGTTTCAATTAATTTCAATAGCTAACACCACAGTACTCAGAGCACAAAAATACATAGCAAAAACAATTTGTTATATATTTTTGATAATATAAACTTATTTATAATTCTTTCACCTCTTCCACCATCTTACATTGACTTTTCACAGAGCTCATTGCAAAGCATTATAGAATTGCCTTCTCTACAAATAATACATGTGATGCTGCCTTAGAATTTGGCCTTAACAAGGTAGGAGGCAGTATAATTAAGCTGCCTACTTTCTGGAACAGCCATGTAATGTCTTAAAATGCTACCTCCGTAGGCAGCACACTAGGTTTTGAAAGTAGAGCTTTTATCTTTGCTACAAGGGCTGGTGTTACACAGCTCAGAACAATTTTATTATCAATTTTATCAATTTTCATAATCATGTTAAATTAGTTCAGGCTCAGAATTACAGTAATTCCACCGTATCAGTCTAGTATCAGTAGCCTTGAGTTGGGAGTGATTTTGTCTGTGAGATCTTCAATAAGGGTGCAGTGAAAAAGGTATTGAACTCATCTTTGTAGTTTGTGTTATAAAGCACATAAAACAGAAAACCATCAAATTCACATCATTCACATGTTCACTATTGTTCAAAGGTTTGGGGTTGGTACCATTTTTTAAAGAAATGAATACTTTTATTCAGCAAGGATGCATTAAATTGATTGAAAATTATAGTAAAGTCTTTTATAATGTAACAGACGAGTTCTACTTCAAATAAATGCTGTTTTTTTTTTACTTTCTATTCATCAAAGAATATTGAAAAATGAGTCACAAGTCATCTGAAGCCATATGATAAAACATATGATGAAATGTTGGTATTCACAGAAAATATTCATGTCCATCTGTTATGACACACATTTTTCTTTGTCTGCCAGAAGCATAGTTATTCATATGATTTAAAGAGCCATATACAAATAAATATGAATGGTAAAGAGAATTAAAGGAATAGTTCACCCAAAAATGAAAATTTTATCAATTACTCATGTCATTAAAAACCTGTATGACTATATTTCTTCTGTGGAACACAAAAGAATAGTGGTGGTTTTTGTTCATATAATGAATTTCCTTTAAATAACCATGTTTTATGTTCCACAGAAGAATGGAAGTCATACAGAGAAAATGGCAGAATTTTCATTTTAAGAGCTACAGTGTAGGTTAGAGGTCTGCACGGGCTTTAAACTAAAGCCTGAACCCAACCCATACCCAAGATCGTTTGACCCGACTCGAACGGTACTGTTAAAGTTTAACCCGAACCCGAACTGAACCCGAAATCCGTCGCTAAAAGGATGTACCATTCTTGAGCTATTTATTGGTTGAATGACAAGATCATATCGTGCAACATTTAAATAGACAGAAACATCAGGCTAAGTAGTAGAAAAGACGCAGAGAGGCCATTTGACATGCTATCACGCTTCATTTTTATTTATATAGTTTGCACTCAGTCATGTAGCCTATCACATCGTACAATGTTTTAAACATTTAAATACACATATAAACATTTTTTAAAAATACAAAATGTGTATGATGTAGTGTTTTAGGTGATAGAAGCCTGCTCTTGACAAAGCTGATTTCTGAGAGACGCAAGAGAAACACGGCTATTTGATTTACGAACGCGCTTGGCTCATTTCATTTATAGAGTTTACACTTATTTGTCTAAATATACATATCAAATGATGTAGTATTTTACAGTAGACCTACAACCTCTTGACAAAACTCTGATTTCGGGGACAGAGACGGCAGTGCGGTTATTTGATTTGTGGCTACTCTCAGTTTACAGTCGTTCACTTTGCACACACATTATTGTGTAGTAATTTTAGTGGCTTGTGTATAATTGTGCTATCCCCTGTTATTCAGTAGAATTCGTTGTGCTGCTTTCCCTGCATCAATTGGCACAAGTTTTCCCTCAGTAATTGTTTGCCTTATCGCACTCAAAGTCAGAGGTTTGAGTGTCGTGCACCGAAAGAGTGCGCAAGAGCGGGATCACATGCGCAAAACAGTTAATATGTGAATTATAAATGTGCTCCCACTCTCTCCCGCTCTTTTGAGCTCAACACAGAAGACGCCGGCATGCAATACTTGTATAATAGCCTATATAGTTTATCTCAGTTACAGACCTGAACCCGAAGCTATTCATAAAACCTTAACCCTTAACCTCGACCCGAGCCCAACGGGCCCCGAAGAACTCGCGGGTCAGCACCGCAGGTTGCAGACCTCTAGTGTAGGTGACATTTCAAAATAAAAGAGGATGATTGTACTGTGTCAAATTTAATTTTTCAGTGTACTAGTTCTTTAAATCTGATGCTGACAGTTGTATTGCACCTTTAAAATTGGATGCTGAATTTAGACTTAATTCACACTCAAAGGCACATGGTTTTCCTCCTGAAACGGAAAGTTAACATACAGTCTCTGAGTCATCTGTCTCCTTGAGAGTACTGCATGTGCAGCTCTGCTGTCATGCAGGTAAAGGTGTGAGACAGTGAGAATGTGTCATTGCAGGATGTTAAAGAGGCCATATTATGCCCCTTTGTAAAGTCTTGTTTTTGGGGTCTACTAGAAAAGGTTTTCATGCTTGAATGTTCTAAAAACTTATTTTAATGCCCTACATGTCAGAAAGCTATCCACGAGGCTGTCAGCTCCGACATAACCATGAGTTTCAACACACTCTGGATATGAATGAATAAATGCAATGTGAATTTCAAATATTTATACTACGATATGATATTATAGAATAACATACAAGATTACTTGCTTAGATGTCCAAATATGACAATGTTACCATTTCTAGAGTGAATCATAGAGCATTGGAAGCTTTCATTTTGCACACTCAGCAAACAACAAATCTTCATGCAGTGAGCATCAGAAGCCAAAGAGAGTGTACGTCATTTCTGCACTCCCTCAAAATGCAGTGTTTGGCAGTCACAGTGCACTTCCTGTTTAAAGCTACAGGCCAGAACTGCTAAAGAGCCCAGGGGAATCATCTCTGCGTTCATTACTAAAGGCTCAGCTTGAGAACGCACTGTTTGGGAATAAGACTGCTGCCTGTCACGACACAGAGCGCTGTATAGTCTTGCTTTTTTGTACAACCTCAAGCAGCCTGTCATTTACACCAAACCGGATCACAGCTTCAGCAGCACAGAAGACAGAAACACTGAGTGACGACATGAACGTTTTAGGCTTAAAATAGCAGGACTGCTGAAAATACAAAGTAACACACTACACTGAACTCCACAAATCAGTCTGAACAAGATGAATGTTCAAGGAAGAAAAATACTGACATAATTTAGTGTTTAAATATAGACAGTAGGCAAATAATCTGGGGCCCTGTTTACACCTGGTATTAAGATGCATTTTGGTCAATCGGATCACAAGTAGATGAGGGAGACACATTTCCATTTACACCTTGTATTTTAATCCGTCTCTTTTGTCCACGTTCAACCACTTCTGTCCTGATTTCTTTAAGGGGAGGGTCTATGGGTGGGTAAATGTATGTTTGTTCCAGATCTTTCGACTAATGGACAAAATAAACTTGCGCAATTAACATATGAACGTGCCCAGAAATGACGGAAAAACATACGGAGAGCATCAGCTTTCGTTTCTGCTCTGATAGCCGCAAGACCATGCCGAAGTTAGTTCGAAATCAGGATTGGTGAGAGAACATTGTGCTTGGTACATTTTTCGTCTTCAAACTAAACTTGGGTCTTTAGCCGGCAAAGTTTAAATCCTGTCTGGCTAGTTCTCATTATGTTTAGCATTAAGTAAGTTTTCGACAACCTCTAGAAGTGGTCGAAGGTGGACAAGCTCAAAACGTTTTAGACCCCATTTACACCTGTTTTTAGCGTCATCTACTTGTGATTTGATCAACCAAAACGCACCTTAATAACAGGTGTAAAAATGGCCTGACTATCTCAAAAAGAACCAGGTATAATGGATTGAGTTGATCCAAATATATTAAATAATGTATACATTTATAACCTATACATTTACAAATAAATTATTTAGACAAAAAAAAAGTAAAAACTAAATTTTAAATATATTTATACAAAAATGTTCAATTCAAGCATGTCTGCAAAAGGACTCAAATGAATCAGTCAATTGTTTCTGCACAGGTTGATTCACATGAACCACTTGAACGAACCACTTAAATAATATTATTCTCAATCCCAATATTACTTGAAGAAGAGAGGTCAATATAGTCCACGTTTCATGTTAATGAAAGACTTCAACACACTGCTCTCACCAAGTTAACTTAGCAACATGAGAAGAAAGCTTTCTATCCATATTTTTAGACATGCTAGAAAGATAAGCCATGCCAATTATTCACTGAGGTGCCATGCTGAGTAGCCTAACTTTTTTAGTCAGCTGACTCAGTCTCTTTCTGTGACAGGGCTTACAAGCTTCTCACTGCTATATGGTAACTAAATGTCATTTCATATTTTCAGACCTGTGTTTGGAATGAGTGTGATGCAGTAGAGACATACACACTGACAAAAATCTGTACATGTAAACACAGTAACATGATGGATAAAAACAAACTTTACGCAGAGCTAAAACAAAAATATAGTTAGAAGGAAAAACTGAATTAGTGTGAGTAAAGATAAAGCAGATAAAAATTGTGACTGTGGCTCAAATACAATGCATTAAACAGATAGGAAATGACCAGGGCTAATAGTACAGCAGGATACATAGCCCGGGGTTAGACAGAGAAAGAGAGGGTGAGAGAAAGGTCAAAGCTCAGAAGAAATCTTTAGCATTTTTGAACTCATATACCACTCAAAGGCTGTAACCACTATACTCAATTAGGGGTGGGTGATATGACCAAAATCTTATTTCACGGTATGAGTAATTTTATTTCACGACAATAATAAATATCACAATATAGGTATTTTTACTTTAAATACAATTTTGATACCAAGAAAAAGCTCTTAAGCTTACTGAAGACAAGTAAACAGTCAGTGATAAAATAAGAACAAAGAAACTAATTACAAGCAATAAGACAAACTATAATAGAACATACACAAATAAAATAGACCTACCTGAAAAACTAGCAACACTAGAATATGAAATACTACATAAAACTGTATAAAGTAATCAAATGTTTAAAAAAAACACTGCATAGTTTTCACTATGCAAATTAAATATACATTTATTCTCATTAAAGTTACAAAAGTGATTCAGTCAAGAACAGTGAAAGATTTTCTCTTTTTTGTGTTTGATTAACATTAATGACAGACAGCAGGGTTTATTAGGCTGCTGTCACTTTAAGAGCGAATGTGCAGACCCAATATACTGTTACACATGCGTTTTCTTTCTCAACTGTTTACATTCACTTAAAACATAATTGAATGAGTTCACGTGGATACTTGCAAAGACGGGCATTTTGACACATAAGAGTGTGTATTTGACTGTTCAAGCCCAATAAGGCGGCAAAAAGAACTCAGTTTACTACTCGTACGCTCTATGAGCAGCAGCTTAAAGGATTAGTTCACTTTAGAATTAAAATTTCCTGATAATGTACTCACCCCCATGTCATCCAAGATGTTTATGTCTTTCTTTCTTCAGTCAAAAAGAAATTAAGGTTTTTGAGGAAATCATTCCAGGATTTTTCTGCATACAATTTACTTCACTGAGGTACAACAGGTTGAAGGTCCAAATTGCAGTTTCATTGTAGTTTCAAAGGGCCGTTTGAATCTGCATTAAAACTGCAATTTGGACCTTAAACCCATTGGTAGTTGAGGTTGAAGTCCCGTTGAAGTCCATATGAAGAAAAATCCTGGAATCTTTTCCTCAAAAACAATTTCTTTTTGACTGAAGAATGAAAGACATAAACATCATGACATGGGGGTGAGTACATTATCAGGAAATTTTAATACTGAAGTGAACTAATCCTTTAAGAATTATGAGTTCTCTTTCACTGCTTAATGCATGTCAACCGCGATTCTTAAACATGCATTCAAATGATAAGCTTTCATGACGGCGCAGCACAGCAACGTCATGTGAGCGCACCTGCAATAGAGACGATAGTTCAAAATCTCTACCAGTTGACAACTTTCTACAGATTTATTGTGTCTACTACTGGTCTAATGCCCACCTCTATGCTCAATGTTCAAAAGTTCAAGATAAAAGTATGCTCAATGATTTAATATAGCATTAAAGGGATAGTTCACCCAAAAATGAAAATTCTGTCATCACTTACTCACTCTCAAGTTCCAAACCTGTATGAATTTCTTTGTTCTGCTGAACACAAAGGAATATATTTGGAAGAATCTCAGTAACCAAACAGATCTCAACCCTCATTGACTAGTATTTATTTTTCCTACTACAGTAGTAAATAGGGGGCGAGGTCTGTTTGGTTACTGATATTCTTCCGAAAAACCTTCCTTTGTGTTCAGCAGAACAAAGAAATTCATACAGGTTTGGAACTACTTGAGGGTGAGTAAATGATAACAGAATTTTCATTTTTGGGTGAACTATCCCTTTAAACTGGAAAACAGTTGGTCCGATTATGAATCTGAAGGCCTTGCACAGGAATAACAGCCTGCTCGTCTAGTTACATTCACTTACTATCATGCAACAAGAGTGATGAGGCACTTAATAAATAATTCCTTATTGCAATGGATGACAGTCCTCCAGAACCTTCCATCATGACGCCGACAGTGAGGGTATAAAAAAAAAAAAAAAACTACAAGACCAACTTGCTGGCAGAACACTTGCTGAAGAACAGCGATTCCCTCTCACATACTCAGTCTCTCGCTTCCTCTTTGACAGTGTTGTAACTCTCAGCAGCCTGTAAAACAGCTGAAATCTCTCCAGCACTGTTTAAAACCTTCAGACGAGAGGACTAACGGATTCAGAAGACCCCCCACCAGCTGAAAAATAGAGAGAGAGAGAGAGAGAGAGAGAGAGAGAGAGAGAGAGAGAGAGAGAGAGAGCCTAGAGAGAACACCACAGCCTTTTTCTGCACAATGTACTAAAGAGTTTTATCATGCTTTTTTGACAGGACTCAAATCTGAATGCTGTATCCGATCCTTCATAGTGCCAGTGTAAGAACATGAGGTTTGAAGCATTATGGAACAGAGCATGTTCCTTCAGCCAAGGGCGTTTTATGAAGAAGCAACGGAGGCAGCACCTCCCCAAAATTTGGAAGAGAAAATAATTGACAGTACAATAATAAAACAAAAATGACGAAAAATGCTACGACTGGCTAATAAACCTGTCAATGTGAGAATACCTGCCTCTCATGTTCACAGATGGTCCCTAAATCAGACATACTAGCGTAAATGAATAAAATAATTACAGAGTAAACATCTCTGATATCACCACTTTACATTACATTAGAGTGAATATGAACTTAAAAGTAATATGTAAGATTTTTGGATTAAAATATCCAAAAAACACTAAAACAAAATATTTGTTGACTTGTGTGCTTACATTATCCCAAAAGTTTCCAACAACATTTAAACCCAGAGAACGCCCATGTCATTTTGTCACCTGTAAATGACGTTAAATGTAAATTTAAATGTAAAGAAGCGGCAGCAGCCGTCTGTGGCATATAAGCATAATAAAAAGGCAAAATGTCCCTCTCGGCCCCTTGCTTCATACCAGAGAAATGATAATAAAACTTTAATACATTAGCTCATCCTTGATTTCTGTGCGTCGGATTGCTTTCCATCAGCTGTGGAGGTGAAGACAACAACTCCCATGATTCCACGCTCATTCACGGCATCATCAAGCTACCATTGTTATTGTTTTGAATAAGCGACCTCTAGCGACGAAACTTACATACTCTGCTTTCGAAATGACTGATTTTCCGTCATTTCAAATTAAAGTGAGACCATTATGACACATGCAGTTTTTACAGTGGATAATGTTGACTAATAATGGTCCAAAAAAGGTGACTCTTAAAATAGCCAAACACAAATTATTTTTAAAACGCTTACTGTAAACCTATAGTAGTTAATTTGAAGAAATATTTAAAAAAAAAAAGTTTACAAACTTGAATTTACTAAAAAAAGATGCTAATATAAACATAAAAATATACATTGAAAATCTAAATTAACAGGTTATTAAATTCACAAATGTTTAATAATCACTGAATCAATACAAATACGCTTATTTATACCAACAAAACGTGTTAAATCAGGTAGAAATAGCCCTTTATGCTACCATTGTTACAGTGGAGTATTGTGTTCTTGTTAATCGTGTAAAATGGACTCCAGAAACTGTGTAAAAATCAAATGAGAATGTTTATTGTTAGTCTAGTGTAAATCAACCAACCAACCAACCAACCAACCAAACAGACCAGGGACTCTGCTTCCTCATTTCAAAAGACCACCACAGATCATCACCTTTAGTGTGTTCAAACAGGTTATACCAAATCCAAAGGACTACAGAAGCTTCAGAAATATCATTGGACTGTAAAATATTTGAATATACAACAGTCATGTCAATATGTACAGTACAGCACTCATAAAACAGGAAAAAATGATTCAAGCGTGAGTCAGTTTTACACTTGTTTTCAAATGAGGGTAATCCTGTGTTGAGGGAACTTGTGACCTACAAGTCATTGCCAAGAACATGCATTCAAAAACAGGGACCAAGGCACAAGCTCACAAACTCTGTACATTACAGGTATTTAAGTAATAACATATAATTTAAAAGCATAACTGGCTGTTTTCGTAGTGGTTTCTTCTGACTCGTTGGCCTCAAGCGTTTTCTCTGCGGCTAGAGATGCGCTTCCATTTACAATAAACTGAGGACTCGAGCGCACGCATATTGCGCCGTTTTTTTACGTTGTTTTCCCAGTGATGCTTCATAACAGGGTCATTTAAATGAACGAATCTAACATATACATTAAACTCCACCTAGCGCAAGACAACGAACAATTCCAGCCAGTCGTGTCACAAAAAAAAAAAAAAAAAAAAAAATCATAACATTGCGTCTTACCAGTACACAAGCTTGTTATGAAGAATCGCTGGAGTCTTATCCGACGCACAGTTGATGCACCACATTGTTGCGAGAAACACGTCCGGATGCGCAAGCGCTATTTCATTTGATCGCTAATTTGGCTCGAGAGCTGACAGCGTCCCTCACGGCGTGCGCGCGGAGTAGGATTCACTTTAAAAGGCATGATTTGCGATTTCATGTGCTGTCATTAGCGAGGAGATGATGAGAAGCTCATTCTCTCATCCTTGGCCACCCTCCTCCTCATCCTCCTCCTCCCCACTCGTTCCATCTCTCTCTCTCCCAATCCTTTGAATCTCTTCAGGCTCGTGCAGCCAGCGTGACACAGCAGTAAGGGCGCGAAAACGCGTCTGCCAGCAGAGCTTGGCAAACCGCTTCCTGTTCGCAGCGCATGATCCACACCTCAGGCATCATTGCTTCGACTCATCTGACAGACTCTGTTCGGTGACATTAAGATCAATCAGCGTGTCATGTGACATAATCTGTGTGAGTCACATCTCCATACGTCGCACGGTCCAGGAAAACCATATGGTGTCAATCTGGTGGTCATTTCTATCACTCAGTTCGAGCCACTTTGCAAAGTGCACTCTTAAAAACAAAGGTTCTAAAAGTGCGTTTTTTGCAGCGATGCCATAGTAGAACCATTTTGGGTTCCCCAAAGAACCTCTCAGGGCATTATTTTCTAGTGCGAAGAACATTTTAGTAATCTGAAGAACCCTTTTCCGATATAAAGAATCTTTTGTGCATTGGAAATGTCCTGCGGAGGCTAAAGGTTCATGGAAGCACAGATGCCAATAAAGAATCTTTATTTTTAATAGTGTGGATGTATCATTCCACGTTTCTCTCCTCATTTTGCACATCTGACATTTCTTAATTAATGTTTTGCGTTTTGTCAGTGGACTTGGTACAATGAAGTATGCTGAGGGACACTTTTCAACCCACTCTATTGTGACAAGTCTCTTATCTTGAGCAGTCTCGTTATGACAATGGCCAGCTCTGCCTCCATCTTTCACATGGACATCAAAACACAGGAGGGATTTGTGATATTTCTCTCTCTCTGTCTCCATCTTTCTCCCTGGCCTCAGGACAGCTTTATATAATTCATCATCTTCCATATTAGCCACCATTTTGATGCCTTCTCCCCATGTTTGTCATCTGTCTCATTCTTCAGCACAAGCTGCTCAGTGTTCTGTTCACTTAATCTCTCCTGTGTCACTTTCTTTCTTTTTTTTTTTTTTTTCAGGGTTCATACGGTCATGGTAAACCTGGAAGTTTCTGGCCAGGGAATATTAACTATTCCAGGACAGGAAATGTTTATAGTCAATATACATTGCTCTGGTTATGCTCTGCTTGGGGATTCCTCTATTTCATTTTGGATACTTCACAAATACTCACTGTTAATATATCATAATTGGTAACTGATATACAACTGAAAATCCTAATGGCAATCTTTATAAAATTATTTTATGCACAGGGCCTTCCCAGGCATTGAGCGAGGCCCAGTGCTAGTTAGTGGAAGAGGGACCCCCCTCAGTCCGATTGCGTTCCGAGGAGGGGATCCCTCGGTCCATTTGTGATTGTGCTCCGGGTTGGGTAGGTTGAGGTGGATATCCCTGTCGGTCCATTCGCAATCCGTTCGGCGCGGGGCCCCCTAAAGTGTAAGGACCCTAGTGACAGCCCTGCTAATGCAGTAGTTATAAAAACTGGACTGGATATTAATTTAAATCTGTGCATGTCCAAACCAAGGGAATTCTTCAGTAACATTTAAAAAAAAAAACTAAAATTATGGCCTACATTTGTAAGACTCTCATGACCTACATTTTGCCATTCATCACTCTCTTGTGTGTTATTTTTGAGAACATGAATGAGAATTAATGAGTTGGCTACATTACTGTCCATAATTGCAAAAAATGCAGCATAATAATCAGCAATTAATAGCATACAGAAATATGCCAAAAAGCCGTGTAGCAATACCTTTTCAAAATAAAAGTAAGAATATGGAGGTGAATTGCAAATTGGATGTGCTGTCTTGTCATGTCTATGAGAATGTTTGGCCTACTGCACATTGTAAAAAAAAAAATATATATTATTATAAATAAAAATATTGGCGAATACAAGAAAACACTATAGTTCAATCTTTCTTCTTCAAAATTGCACGTTTAAAATGAGGATGCTTTTATTTTGCAGTTTCACTGGAACCGGAAGCCTCAGATGATTGATATACACATGAGAGCAAGATTTACATTAAATGCATGATGGATGCTTAGGAAACTCAATGAATATGGCAGTAGCGTGCCCCTTTAATCGTGAAAGTGAAAGTGCCCTTTTCGGCTGTGGTACGATGCCCATGGAATGCGATTTCGGAATGCAATTTCCCCAGAACTTGCCCCCTGCCCCTGTGGAGGTCTGCACGCCACTGCAAACTGGTGTACAAGAATCACCTATTGTGGCTCTTTGAACATGCTGGGCAATTGCACATTCACCTCTTTCTCACCCTCCTGCAATTGCAAACATGCTTCATTTTACAAAAATAAACAGAGCTCATATAAGTTTCATGCTTTCACACTGAGAAAACACATCACCACAAATGCTAGGTATACATTGAAACCATCCTGCTGACAAACTGTAGACCTACATCATCTCAATGTGCTTTGAGCTACTACTCATGCAGCACTCAGTCTATTTTAATGTCACCAGGGCACCACGTGATGCGTATCTCTACATGATTGGACAGACATGATGCTTCATGACTGTGCTCTATCGGCCTCCCGTGGTGGGCGGAGTCAATGTCAGTCTCCTTGCATTTCCCCTTTCATGATTCCCAAAGAACAACGCTACAACGTGCTGCTGACTGCAATATTAATAAAGTCTAACTAGGTCATTTGAGCTATCAGAAAGTCTCTGCTTCAGAATTTCAGAATGCAGCAAGTTCAACCAGCTGAGGGGAATGGAGACATCACTTTAGATTAAATGAAAACATATTCATCTTATTTTTATAATAGTGTATATATCAGAACCTGACAACTCAAAAGAATAATAAAGAGAAAAAGACAGAGCAGCCAGAAAAAGAAATTGCGGTATAACATTGTGACATTATTTTAATGACAATTGAGTATATTGAGTATATATATATATATATATATATATATATGAGCAATATCATACAAGTAGCTGTGCGATAAGGCTGCATATCAGCACAGCTGTGATTCACGGGGCCAAAGGCCAAGTCAAATCAGAGCTTGCTAATATAAATGACAATGGGAAATAAACACAATTGTACTGTTAAGTCAAATGTACAAAAGCAGTGCTCTACAGGATGTAAGCTAAATATAGCATTAATATTAAATTATTAAATTTAACATAGTCCAATTCGATATGCTCAGAAACAAGTAATAGATTAATAAGACCAAAGACTGCCCGTTTTATGTACCCAAAATGAATTATATTTCAGGTTTAACCTGAGCCAACGGCAAATCCCAGAAGCACTGGCTGAGATGAAGCTGTTCTCAGTGGGTACACGAGCACTGAATGGCCGCTGATGGCCTGGAGCTTGCATCTCCAAAAACAAATTGTAAAATAGGCGCTATGATTAAATATGAGTCACATATTTCAGGTCTAAACAACTACATTCTCGGCTAAAAACTCTTAAAACTACAGTTCGTGGTACAACAAGTGGATTTGCTCGGCCGCCATGACAGACGCTTCAAGTGGAGTGATACAAACGGTGAGGAGGAGTTAGGAGTTTTGTTATCACTGAAATATCACACGGCTCTCAGCCAATCAGATTCAAGAACCAGAAAGAACTGTTGTATAATATATAAAAAATATGAAAATTATATTTTTAAAAAACTGGAGCACTGGAGTAATGATGCTGAAAATTCAGTTTTGCCATTACAGGAATCAAGTTTAAAATAATTACTGTTTTTACTGTATTTTTGATAAATGCAGCCATGTGCTTTTTTTTCAAAATATAATTTATCGTACCTATAGAGTGAACGGTGCATTGGAAATGTTTTCACAATCTTGATCCATAAATAATACAGCCTGACACTCTCAACCCTTTCTGTTCCTGCTTCATAATTTTTCCACCATTTATTATTCTCGCTTTACTCTTTTTTTTGTCCATTACTGTAAATCTGTTTACCTATCTCTTGCTCATCATTTGTTTTTCTACATCTCCTTCTCATCTATTTGTAATCATACAGCCCCCTCTCTCTTTTTATTCATTATCTCGCTTTCCCCACTGCTTCCACCCTTTATCCCCTCCTTCTCGATGCTGTCACTCTCTCTGGAAGAGGCAGACTCAGAGAAAGGGAGAGGGGGGCGGGGATGAGAGGAGAGAGTTGCTTGGTGACGGTTGCTGAGAAACGGATGTGGGAGGGGTTGCAGTGAGCCAGAGTCAAGAGTGGCGTTGCCTTGGCGACCGAGGTTTCACACTGTCTTACAGGATTTGGAGCAAGATGGGAGGGATCACTGTACCTCTGAGGGTTTTTTAGCATCTTATATCCACATATACAATATAAACATACACAATACACACATAAACACAAGAGCTAATCTTATTTTAAGGATAAAAGTCAAAAAGAATACAAAACCAAAACCGGTGACGGCAAAATGTGCTTTTTTAATTTCATTTTTATTCCTATTTGAGTAATGAAAAAAATTTACAGCAGTTTAAAATATTCAAACAATTTGAAAACAGGCCTGAGGATGCTTGAAAACAATTTAACTTCCAATGCAGGCGATGCCTCATCAAATCCCAATCTCTTAAAGGTGAAATATGCTATTTCTGTACCATTAGCGCCACCAAAAGGAATTGCGAAAATAATGATTATTTCCAAACAGGTTCCCAAACACTCCCTCATTTGGAGGCACAAACAAAAAGGGATGATTAAACCGTCACAGTCTGTGTTTCACATTAAGCATGTCAACCTATTGATTACATACTGTATAATTGTGTCTTTGACTGTGTCTGTTTGGGGTCCCTTGATGTAAACATGAACGCAAAGACTATTTGAAGGGCCAGATATTGTTTCATTGACTTCAAAGCAGGAAGATATCAAGGGGATTTATTATTTCAGTTAACCATATACACTACCAATCAAAAAATTTTGGGTTATTAAGATTTTTAATGTTTTTGAAATTCAGTGAATATAGTAATATTGTGAAAATAGCTTTTCTATTTGAATAGATTTTAAAATAGTAATCAAATATTGTTTATTATGCATAAATAGCATTTGTGTGTGTATATGAAAGAACAGTTATGCTATTATTTATATGACTGGCTGTAATTTGCAAGCGAGTTTAGCCATCTTCAATCTAGCTTGCTAATAAACGATAATTACGTGTCATCATAAAAAGATAATTACAATGCATAGTAATCTGTTGAGTTACAACATTGGCAAACTGTTTTTGTGTCGAGACACGACAACTTAGTGGAGCTTCCTGAGCTTCGGACACAGACGATAAAGTCCCACCCTCACCTGTGATGCATGTCGTTCTCAGTGCTGCCAGATTGGGTCGACGATTTCCAGCCCAAAAGCTCAGCAAAACCCACCCACTCCAAGAAAAACCCATCCAAAATATTAACTGCCAAAATAATATTGATTACCCCCACCACAGGTGTAATTCATTTTTTGAGAGTTTCCTACTCTTTACCGTGAAACTTATTTAGGTCAATTGCTTGTATATTGTCATGAATGAGGCTCCCTCGACTCGTCCTCCGGACCATCGGAGGGAGCCATCACCGGAATATTGACTGTTTCTCATTCGGACTACGTTTCCCATAGGCCCTCATTCCTGGGACTGATTACACATGCACCTGCACCACATCACACACAAACTATTTAAGAGCTTCACACGCTGCCTTGCATCGCGAAGTCTTGATTTGCTTTTAGTGATCATTTCTGAGCGTTATTTCTGTGGACTGTTTACCCGTTGCTACCTGGACTGTTTATCTCCCGAGAACCTCTGCCGCCTACCCTGAACCTTGCCTGGACTTTACTCTGTGTTTGCTTGCCGCCTGTCTTGACTATTGCCTGTGACCCGTTTATGATTCTCGCTGCCAGCCCTGACCCTTGCCTGTCCCCGACTACGGTATTGTCTTTGCCCTGTTTTGTTATACTGTGTTTTAATAAAGACTGCAAATGGATCCACTCTCCACTGACCCTTCATTACATATATACAGCTACAAGTTCAAAATCTGGTCCTTTATCATACTAAAATCCCATCACTCATGAGTCATCACATCTCACCAATCATCAAAGACAAAGCAAATTGATTGACAGGTCTTCTTTACCAGGCCCTGATTTAAATTGAACCAATAAGGGTTGTGAAAGGAAAGGAAATTTATTGATGTACACTACAATTTTTTCTAACGTGATACTTTCCTCATTATACACGTTCTAATGTATCAAAATAACATGAATAAACATAAAAGCAAAGGGAAAACACACCCAATGCCTTTTTCTCCAGTCCAACCCAATCAAAAGAAGCCTGATTGGGTGGGAACCGGCCCAATCTGGCAACACTGGTCATTATTGGCTGGAGCAGCATGCCCACTGGCCGAAGGCTGCAGCCTAGAAATGCCCAGAGCACAGGAATTCAAAAAGAAAACATGAAAATACAGACACAGACCAGTGTCTCTGTAGACACAAACACCATTGCACATTTCTAGTTGACCATAAGTAATAATTGGGAGGCATTATTTATGTATGAGTTTCAAAAACTTTAAATACAGCTGACTGATGATGACCTTAAAACTATTCTAACATTATGCAGGGGATGGAAACACATTTACATACATGCACATCGGGAAGCTGTCCCATCTAGAAGCTGAATACACATTGACGGGCCTACAGAGGGAGCTGTCCATTGTGCTGAATACAGCCGTCATCATTCATAGCAACTTGACCTCCTTTATAGTGGTTCACAACTAATTTAGATCATTCAGTATTTGTGTTTTAACCAACATGAAATTATTCATATCAGTCGTCAACTAGACAACTGATTTAGTTATTTATTTATAAACGTGGATATTTTTCTTACAGCTGTATGGATTACTTTTATGATGGATTGATGTGCTTTTTTGGGATTTTTACAAAATATCGGTTACTATTCACTCCCATTATATAGCTTGGAAGAGTTTATTTTTTATATATATTTTTTATAACTCTGTGTTTAACTGAAAGAAGAAAGCCATATACACCTAGGATGGCTTGAGGGTATAAATTATGGGATACTTTTCATTTTTGGTTGAACTAACCCTTTAAAGGTGATAGAGAGGATTTTTCCGTCGACTGAGAATCCAAAGACTGTTACTGAGTTTTTGAAATGAGCGCATGCGTAAGAACATCCACCCTCCTTCACAGCTCAATTCAAAGGAACGCCTCGCAAAACTCGTGCCACGAGTATTGGAACACGAGTGTTTACCACCGGCATTCGCTGTGTCATGTTTTTTGGATTCATTATATCAGACTCACCTCAGGTAACTCATAATCTGCAGTTGTTACTCCTGTCTCCTGACAAAAACATTGCATGCGGCGCCTGTGGAGTGTGGAAAGTTACTGGAGCGCGCAGATGCGCTCGTCTCTCACAAGGAACGTCACGGCAGTGACTGACAAGCCTGAGGGCCAATCGTTTACGCGATGATCACGTAAACGATTGGCTGATGTTTTTAAGGCCCTACCTTAATGTATATTGTATATTAATATTATTCCTTTCAGTGCACCTAATAAATAGTCTTTTATCAGTTAGTAAAGACAGTTTCAAGTAATATTGCAAAAATGTATAAAACAAAACATCCTCTTTAGCACCTTTAAAGGTGCATTGAAAAACTTTGGCCTCTCCATCACCACCTGTGGTCAAAATACAAATTGATGAAGGCTTACTTTAATAAGGCAAGCAGAGATTTTTAAAGTAATTGCTATTATTATTAAATAATAATTACAATAATTCAGAGTGCAAAAGACAAACTTTTTGCAAAGTTTTTCCACAGTGCTGCAATTTATAGCTTTAACAAGTTGCTAGAAAGTGTGATACATGTATAATTTTGAGTAACAAATAAGCTTCTCCTTTAATCCCATTATCCCATTATGAATTATGCCGCAATTACTCCCCACACTTCATTAGGGTGTAAAATTAACCTCAAAGCAAGTCAGGATTCCAAATAAGGACATACCTGAAGATTAAAGCTCACTGATCATGTCTAATCAAAAATGTTTAGTTACACACAGAATAAATAAGTGGTGAGCAAACAGTCACATCTGCACGCCACTGTACCGCAACGTGATTCAGCTGGTGCCTGTCTGCAGGGTAACATGACTGTGATCACATGAACGCTACTACTGCGATGTGACTGCTACATTCTCTTCATTAAATTTAATCTACCAGAAAGTGGTCTTTAGCCATTTGGAAAGACTGTTCTACGTATTTTGTCTAATATATTTAGACAGAATATATTTACTTTACAGCAGCTATGCTAATTAATTATGCAGGAAACATTATGTGCAGTCTTCAGTGTCACATGATCCTTCAGAAATCATTTGAACATGCTGATTTGGTGCTCAAGAAACATTTCTTATTATCAATGTTGAGAACAGTCATGCTGCTTAATATTTTTGTGTAAATCGCGTAAATAAAGAAAATGCTCTTCGCAGCCAGACGGTGTATTACCAGCAGGGGCTAACCAGGCAATGCTAACCAGCCAAACCTTGACCTCTAGGTTAATCCACACTGTCATCTATAATTCAATGATTTCCTCTGTCACTGTATTTGCTGTCACCAGTGCTTTGCTACAGAGCCAACGAGCAGGACACTGTGAACTGCAAAACACCTGAGGGGGAAACGATATGAGACTCTAGGAAATTTTTCTTCTCTTTAAAGGTCGAACATTTCCATCTCTTTCATTTCTTTATTGTTTTAACCATTCATACACTTCCTCCTGATTCCTCCTTCCACCTCTTCTGTTATATATGTGACCTTGGCTTGTACCCAAAATACACAGAACACACATGCACACCTAAACAACATTCACACTCATATATACTCATGCAAACGAACACAAGATACGCATTTAATACAGTAATATAGTACAAACCATCAGTGCAGCACCAACTATGACAGCACTGCCCAACACTGATGCCATAATCTCCAGCCGCGTGCAGAAAGGAGTCGCCCTCGCCCTTTGATGTGCACTTGCACTAATCTGCCTTTAGCTCCCTTTCATGATCACCACAAGCCGACACTTGCTGTCTACCAAACAAGATTAATCCGACACAGTCATCCCCGCTGAAACATATTAGCAAATTAACAATTTCTTAAATCCCTCACAGTTTGAAGTCACACACCGCAGCAGAATGACCACAAACAGTCATCACACGTCATTAGAATAAATGAAAACGAGTGTCTCGAGAAACTTGGACAGCCCTCACTCAGCTTGAGATTGTTGACTCATTTCTCAATGGACACACTCAGACTTTACAAAAGTATAGCCAGTACATGACTGCTTGAAAAGTGCTACACTGACTCAAGCTCATTCTGTCATCATTTTGTGGGTAGGTAAGTAAATAAATACATTAATGTTTTGTTTTGTTTTTTTTAATCAAGGTTGAAATGATTTTATTATGTGAATAGAAAATATGGATTGCCTTAATGTTTTTAATTAAAAATACAGTAAAAAACAGTAATATTGTGAAATATTATTACAATTTAAAATAACTGTGTACTATTTAAATATATTTGACAAAGTAATTTATTCCTGTGATGCAAAGCTGAATTTTCAGCATCGTTACTCCAGTCTTCAGTGTCACATGATCCTTCAGAAATCATTCTAATATGCTGATTTGCTGCTCAATAAACATTTATGATTATTTTCAATGTTGAAAACAGTTGTGTACTTTTTTTTTCAGGATTCCTTGAGGAATAGAAAGTTCAAAAGAACAGCATTTATCTGAAATACAAAGCTTCTGTAGCATTATACACTACCGTTCAAAAGTTTGGGGTCAGTAAGAATTTATATTTTTATTTTTTTGAAAAGGAATTAAAGAAATGAATACTTTTATTCAGCAAGGATGCATTAAATCAATCAAAATTGGCAGTAAAGACATTTATAATGTTACAAAAGATTAGATTTCAGATAAACTCTGTTCTTTTGAACTTTCTATTCATCAAATAATCCGGAAAAAAAATATTCTACACAAATATTTTGTACAATTGTACACATTAAATGTTTCTTGAGCAGCAAATTGACATATTAGAATGATTTCTGAAGGATCATGTGACACTGAATACTGGAGTAATGATGCTGAAAATTCAGCGTTGCCATCACAGGAATAAATTACTTTGTCAAATATATTCAAATAGAAAACAGTTATTTTAAATTGTAATAATATTTCACAATATTACTGTTTTTTACTAGCCTGACTTCGTCATACTCATATTCTAGGCAGAATGTGAGTCTGATACTGCTCCATTGCACTTGAATTATGGGGCGTGTCTTAACCGAACCAGTAAAAAAACACTCAATTGGATAGACCTACAACCAATCAGAGCAACGCAGTAAGTGACATATGTTGAACTTGTACTTAAACTTTTGCCGAATCCAGTTGGAAGGACAGCAAACACATCTTTCCCATCGACAAATGCCTTGATTGCGGTTCTTTGTTCGTCTTTTAAAATTAATGCGCTGTCGACTTCTTTTATTACAGACGTGATAGCGGAATCAAAACATCTTACTTCTCCAGCTGCAGTCATCGTTGGTGAAAACCAATTCAACCCAAGCGCTCTTTGATGACGTGGGTGGTTTACGTAACCGCAGATAGCCTGTCCATCATCGATTAAAGCCCGCCCTGGCAATTTGATTGGCTCGGCGTTCTGGGAGCCGAGCATAATTACTCCTAAATGGATTGAGTCCAGACCGAACTTCCCGTCCAAAAAATGTTGTGGGCGGGGTTCGGGCCGGCACCCAGGCTAGTTTTTTACTGTATTTTTAATTAAATAAATGTAGCCTTGGTGAGCAGATGAAACTTCTTTTAAAAACATTAAAAATCGTAGTGGTTCCAAACTTTTGGACTGTACTGTATATATATATATATATATATATATATATATATATATATATATATAGTACTGTGCAAAAGTCTTAGGCCACCATTAGATTTGTAGTTTTAGCACCACAGATTTTTGTTTTAGCAATTTAGCAATGATATAATGACCATATATAATTATTTCTTCTTCTCTTTATCGCTTTATTAGAATGTAACCAGAACATACAGTTAATTTGTATGCAGCATTAAAAAACAGAACAAAATCAGGTTTTGTAGGCTGAAGTGGCAAGTATTTAGTGACCTCCCCTTGAGCAATAGCAGGAACCAGGCTCTCTTAAACCTAAATGGAACAGAAAAGGACTTGAAGGCCAAGAAAATTTTTAAAATTGATAAGAAGTTTCTCAGAGTTTCATTTTGAGAAAATGGAAAAAGTCCAGAAGGTCACACTAAATACTGATTTTTGCTTAAAGCTGCAGTCTGTAACTTTTTTTGGTTAAAAATGATCCAAAATCAATTTTTGAGCAAGTACATAACCAGCCAGTGTTCAAAACTATCTCATTATCTTAGCTCAATTCACAACGGTAAGCTTGTAATAATGTTTTATAATAAGAGCGACCTGGTGGATTTCCGCGGGAAATTTGAGATTGCAGCTGTTTGTCATTAAGTCACGTCCGTAAACAGAAAGGAAGGAGTCCCAGCTAGTCGGTTTTATCATGTGAGGATGCTGCCGGTAGCAGATCATTTATAGCCTTTTCTCACAGCAGCTGAAATAATTAAATTTATCATTTTGATGGCGGATTGTAATCCAGAAAGGTCCAAATGACAATCAGCAGTGACAACTGGAGATTCTTTTTGTTTGTTTTTTTTCTATTATGTTTGCGATGTAGTATTAACATTTTAATTCGATGTGACTGTTTTTCAAATGTTTGGAAAATTCAATAAAAAGATTTGTCTACTACAACAACTGGAGATTCACCCGCAGACAAAAGCAAAAGACTGCAAAGGACTGCGGAGTGGCTATAGAAATTGAAATCTACAGGTAACACTAATATACACTGAATACATAGTCACGCAATGCTGATGTTGTTAACAATTTGAAAACAAAGAATAACAGAAATATTCATTTGCACGGTTTGGCGTGATCTGAGCTAAGCGATCGTTAGATTTAATCATCATTGGCAGTGCAATTTATTGTAGGCCTAATGCTTTTTTCCTCAGTTGGTCAGAACAAAAGTAGCAGAAATGTTATTTGTTCAGATTATATTTTCCAGTGAAAATTCTCATATTGGTCATACTTTCAAGACGTAGAATCTGTGATTCTGAAGTACAGTATCCACACCGGTGCGGTGACTGACAGCAAGCATTAGATTCATCCTCACTGAGGAGTTGTGACGATGCACAAAGCACGTAAAGAGAACTGTTCTGCATATGACTGCAATTGCAGGTTTCAAACAGAGATGGCGACAAAGAGGAAAAATGCCAGACTGCAGCTTTAAAGAAACAGCAGCTTTTTTTTTTTTTTTCATTTTGTGTACATATTCCCTGTATTTTCAGTTTGTTTCATAATAAAGAGACTGTAAAATAAATATGGATGGTCATTAAAACATTGCTAAAACAACAAAGCTGGTGGTGACTTTTGCCAAAGTCCCTTTAAGACAAGTCATTTCACTCGGCGGCCATCTTTGAAATGCCTCTCGGGCATCCTGGGCATCATGCAATCTCTTTGAATGGGGAAACATCAAATTCTCCAAAACTGTTTGCCAACCTTATGATTCAATTTCATATTTGAAATCACCAATAAAATCTAACAACAACCAACTCATAAATTTCGTTTCTAAACGCTCGAATCATGACAAAAAAAAAAATGTTTTTGCTCTAAATGTCTGACTGTTTCTATAGAAACTGGTGATTCTAACGGCCCCTGAATTGATGCGATGACTTTACCATGATGACTTTTGCACAGTACTGTATATATAAGGATATATTCATCTGATTCATCTCAATGATTCTTGTAAATAAATAAATGGGCTGAAATATTTCTTTGGACTTTGAAATGATGAAATGTATATTTTATATATATTTCCATGATATATTTTGTAGTATGGAGCACCATAAACATACTCTCTCTCTCTCTCTCTCTCTCTCTCTCTCTCTATATATATATATATATATATATATTATATATATATATATATATATATGGTATTACCATTTGACACAATCGCTGTAGCAGAACACTGTCACAGAACTTTTTGTAAGGCTTTGCTTTTCCTGAAGGAGCGAGGAGACATTAAGCGGGATGTTTCAGCAGAACACAGCTCTAAATTACCCATCAGCCTTGTACTTGCAGACTGAGGATACCAGAAGTGCTCCTACCAGACACAGTTAATCTTCTGTCACTAGATGAGACCCATGGGTGCAAACACCCCCCGTAAATCTGACGATTCTGCTGGAATTCTTCTTTAACCTTAAACGCCCTGTCCTCTTCAGCTTATAAATCTACTCACTTTCTCTTTTCCTCTCACACACACTTGAAAATGATTCCTGTGTGGAGCCAGCTGCTTTTCTTTATATTATTAATGTAAAACATGACCTCTCACTCTTCTTCTTTTCTCTCACACCCTTCCCCCTCCTCTCCAAAGATGGTTTTGATGGATTTTTTCTCCCTCTGGATCTCTGAACCTGTCACTTCATTTCTAGATGTGTCAGTTCATCATTCTTTCCATCCATTTCTCTACCTCACGCTTCTGTTCTCTCCGACAACACAGCTGGTACGAATCCCATCTGCTAATAAACTATTACCCACCACTTCTAGTCTCTGAGCTCTGTCAGACAAACAAACAAACAACAATCATAGCAATCGATTACATTTAAAATCAGATTAAAAACATATGTCATCCAAAATAATCACATATATAAAATTAATTATGTATATCAGTATTTGATGAGAAAAACTAAAATGCTTGTTTCAACTTTTGACACGCAGCACAACTAATCAGTTTCAAAACAGTGGACCAATCAGAAAAAGTTGGGGGTGGAGCAAGCATGGCGAACATATGTTTACAGTAGCAACTGTCTATCATTTGTCAAATACAAGAGGCTGTGTGGATACCTTTTTGTTTTTTGTCAATTTCAGTTCTGCTGTTCAGCTAATTTTGTTCTCTCTCTTTTATTTATTTATTTTTTTCTTTTTCAGAGCATGTCTCATTCTGTGTACGCCTTTTTACAAGACATGCACCCCTATTAAAGTTCTGGCAGATACCAATAAACCGAAAATAATAATTCTTTTTATGACCAATAACCATTAAAAGGCTAATATTAAATTAAAAAAAAATATATATATATCAAGATAATATCTAATAATGACATCTAAATAAATATAAAATATAATAAAACAAAATGCACTAAAATGATATTCAATGAAATCAAAAATATCTAAATAATATAAAGTAAAATCTAATAATGATATGTATATAATTTTTTAAAGTAATACTAAAATTACATTAAATGATTTTAAATCAATTAAAAATATCTAAATAATAATTTAAAAATAATTTTTAAATCATTAATAATGCACTAAAACTAAGGACAATTTTAAATGTGTCAAGTGAATTTAGGCATCACCCATTAACATGTACAGTATGAAAATAGATACTGATTTTGAGATCTGCTAAAGATTATTAAGGATTTTATTGAGAGTTAGATAATGGCAAAGGTAATTTAAATGTAAAAACACAGGAAATGAGCATGCAAGATTTAATATCCAACATCGGAAGATACCAATAAATACAAACTAATATTGGCTGATAACCAATGTTATCAAAATGCATCATATTTTTACTATTCCTGGATGCTGTGACTCACCTTTTTAAACATTCATCCCCTTAGAAGTCAATATGTTGCTTCATTTATTTTCATATAGTCATGCTCTGACGGTAAGAAAATTACTCATAATAAAATTTACATTCAGCTACAGGGCCATCATTAATTGCGTAATTTTAAATCACAGTTTTTTTTTTTTACTGTATAATGAATCACGCTAAATTAAAAAAATGTTAAACCGACATCCCTAGTTACAAGAGTGCTGTAGCTGCACATCCTCTTTCACACACAGATGTTCACCTCCTGCCTTTTGTTCTCTCAAAAAGACAAAGACATCAGTTTTAAGCAAAATAAGCTACATTAAATACATTTCTTTTCTGAAACAAAGACTTAACCACTAACATGCCACATACCCAGCTGCCTGAAGGCAGGACAAACTGGTAAATTATTGAGTTCTGTCTCACTCAGGCATAAGACACTTCACTTCACTTTGTCCCCAGTGGCTCCTGGGTTTATTTTTATATCAACATTTACACAAAAGCAGCCAGAACAAATGCTTTCCAATCTCACGCAATACTAAAATTGTAATGAAGATGGATAAAAAGGTAATACGGTGTACTTCTGTGGGCCTTGGTCTCTAACGGTAATCACCGCTACATTCTAGAGAGTCAGCTGTCCGCTTGTCTTACACAGTCCAAAACAGCTGAAATCAGGAAGAAACAGCACTCTACTAAATGGCAATAGGAAGTAATAGTAAACATAATGCACTGACGAGTCCGAACGGGATTAGCTGAATGTGAATTTGAAAATGTCATGGGTAAAAAGGCCCGCAGTCAACATATTTCCCGTGCAGGATGAGCGGACCGCACATCTGTTATCTCAAGACAGTGCAGTCGCTTAGTTAAGTGTCAGCGCTAATGCCACAGACAAACGTGCAATGATGCAGAGAGTCAATGAAAGGATGGAGAAGTGAATAACCGAATGAGAGCTTACCGCCGTGCAGCCACAGAGAGGTCCCATTCAGGCTGAGGGAATCGGAGGAAAAAATAACCCCTCTTCCAGTCTACCCTGTGTCTCTCACACCCACCACCCCTCCTTCTTTCTCTCACTCCCTCTCTCTCTCTCTCTCCGAGGAGCGGAAAGGCTGCATTCTTGACAGGTCTCTTCCACGTGTGTACTTTACTCATGAGTGCACATGCACACACACTCGCACACGCGCATGTGTGAATGGGCTTTTTGCAGTGCAGGGTAACGGAGAAATGAAGAGGCTAGGTATAGAGATTTATTCAAATATTAAAGGTGTGATTTGACGTATTAAAAGACTTCTGAAGTCCGTTTCTAGGAATCAGTTTGTCTCTTTCTGCCATTATCAGTTTTGGTAGCTTGTGTGTTTGCTGTCTGCCTGACAAATGCAGCAGATTGCAACACCTTCAGCTTAGATCTGAACAGCATGTGTGTGAGATTTACTGTGATGACGATTCGGCGGTGGTGAGATAAACTTGATGGAAACTAAAGCTGAGAATGAATGATTATAAGGGGCTGAAGAGTGAAGAGACGTTATGAAGAGCGCATACACTAAATAATTACCTCTACTTGCTGTCAAAATAACACCACCCAAGACAATTAGAAGATTGTCTTGTGTGCTCTTTCAATAAAAGTAAATAGGAATGGATGTTTGGTAGCAAAATTAAAAAAAAAAAAAACAAGAAAAAAATAGTCAGAATGGCTTGTGTGGTGCCTATAGCTTTGTGTGAGAAACAGACTGAAATCACCATTGCGGTCACATGGCGCAAAAGATACCATCACTGACGTCACAACTGGTGCAAGGTGTTTTAGATATCATATTTAGATATACACAACCAAGTGAATGAGATTTAAGAGTTACAACAGAGAGAAAGATTATCTAACACTCTCTCATAAAATTATATTATATATATATATATATATATATATATATATATATATATATATATTGCTAAATGTTTTGGGACACCTGCCTTTACATACACATGAACTTTAATGATATCCCATTCTTTATCCATAGGGTTTTTTTAGGGTTGGTCCACCCTTTGCAGCTATAACAGCTTCAACTCTTCTGGGAAGGCTTTCCACAAGGTTTAGGAGTGTGTTTATGGGAATTTTTGACCATTCTTCTAGAAGCGCATTTGTGAGGTCAGGCAGTCTCTGCTCTAATTCATCCCAAAGGTGTTCTATCGGGTTAAGGTCAGGACTCTGTCCAGCCAGTCAAGTTCCTCCACACCAAACTCTCTCATCCATGTCTTTATGGACCTTGCTTTGTGCACTTGTGCGCAGTCATGTTGGTACAGGAAGGGGCCATCCCCAAACTGTTCCACGAAGATGGGAGCATGAAATTGTCCAAAATGCCTTGGTATGCTGAAGCATTAAGAGTTCCTTTCACTGGAACTAAGGGGCCAAGCCCAACCCCTGAAAAAAACCCTCCACCAAACTTTACACTTGGCACAGTTAGCAACGTGAAATGTCCAGGTCTCACCTGCGCTTGTGCGATATCAAAACCAGAGTGATGACGGCATAAATGTCTGTGCCCGGTTGCATAAAGCACCTTAAGTGTAATTTTCCCTTAAGATCGCCCTTATGTTTCCCTTAAACTTAAGGGTGTTGCAGAAAATAACCGTTAAGTGTTACTTAAGGGTTTCTTTAGGCGAAACGTCATAAACCCTTAAGAATTTCCCTTAAGTATATATTTTTCACTTAAGTAATGCGTAAGTGTTGCATAAAGCCCCTTAACCTTCATTTCCCTAAGTATATCGTAAGGTTCGTAAAACTTCACCTTAAGTGTTACACAGAGTGAGCAGGTTCAATCCAAGTCGTATAACGTGCCACGATCGGCCGCTTAATGATAGACAAATTGTACTTTAGCGGTTTATTCACATAAACATTGATGAAATATAACATCTTATAACATATCTTATATGGTAAACGGAAGCGCAAACGTGCGTGCATCACACGCAAAAACAACCCTCATTGGTTCTTGCGCGCACATTTGAGCTTCCGACACAGCCGTAATCATATGGATGTCTTTCAATAAATGGACATAAATGATGAGAGAATATTAAAAATATCTTTATTTGTTGTCCAAAGATGAATGAAAGTCTTATGGGTTTGGAACGACATGAGGGCGTCAGGGTGAGTGAATGACGGCAGAAATCTCAATTTTGAGTAAACAATCAATTTGAGTTTCTCGTCTCTTTCATATTTGGTTTTCTTTTTTGTTTTCCTTATCCATATTATGTTGTTTTCTGTGAAAACTTACCACGATACGTATTAACAAATAACGTGTCCATGGCAACAGTAGAATTTTTTAACGGCAAAACGTACTCGGTTACTAACGTAACCTCGGTTCCCTGAGATACGGAACGAGTACTGCGTATGGGGAAAGGTCTCCCTTTTTCCCCGCTGCTGAAGCCTTTTTCAATAACGCAGTGTAACTGCACCGTCATTGGTTCACTCATAGACAAGTTGTTGAACCAATGGCGGCGCGGCATAGCTGCGCGGCCTATGGCGACAAAGCGCGCGAATATTCCCGCCGAAATGGGCGGGGTATAGGGCTATATAAGCAGGCGTTTCGCCATAGGATTTCAGTGTCAATCGACTGAAGCGACGACCCTGAGCCGCAGCCTCGTGGCACGGCAAGTGACGCAGTACTCGTTCCGTATCTCAGGGAACCGAGGTTACGTTAGTAACCGAGTACGTTCCCTTTCGATACTTCACTCGTACTGCGTATGGGGAACGAATTCAACCACGCCGTGCCACGGCTGGGAACGATATAGCTTGCATTTGGCCACCCAGAGGGGGGCAAAAGGACTAGCGGAGGCAAAGCCTAACCGAACCCATGGTTACACTGAAGGAAGATACTTCCTATGGTGTCGTGAAGCGGGACCTGTTGGAAGCCGCTAATCACACCGACAGGACCCGAGCTTGTAAGGTCGGGACATCGAGGTGATAGAACCTGACAAGGTGGACGGCGAAGACCAGCCGGCCGCCGCCTCACAGATGTCTTGGATGGAAACTCCGTTGGACCAAGCCCACGAGGAAGCCATTCCTCTAGGTGGAGTGGGCCCTGACTCCTATGGGGCAATTAGTGCCCAGTGAGGAGTAGCACAGGTTAATAGCATCCACTATCCAACGGGAAATGCGTTGTTTCGAGACCGGAGACCCTTTGGTGCGGCCGCCAAAACAAACAAAGAGCTGATCCGACAGTCTGAAAGACTGTGATCGGTCTATGTAGGTCCTCAATGCCCTGACTGGGCAGAGTAGCTGCAGCTCTGGTTCGTCCGCCGAGGGAGGAAGAGCAGAGAGCGAGATGACCTGAGCTCTAAACGGAGTTGAGAGCACTTTAGGGACGTAGCCATGCCTAGGTTTCAGAACGACCTTAGAGTCACCAGGCCCGAATTCGAGGCATGCAGGGTTCACAGAGAGGGCCTGCAAATCGCCAACACGCTTTACCGATGCTAGTGCTAGTAGCAGAGCGGTTTTTAGTGTTAGGGGCCTGAGGTCGAAGCTGAACCCATTGGTTCAAATGGGGCTCCTTTCAAGGCCCTGAGGACCAACGAGAGGTCCCAGGAGGGAATAGTGAGAGGGCGAGGAGGATTCAAACGCCTAGCACCTCTCAAAAACGGATCACGAGCCCGTTTCGTCCCACCGATTGGCCAGCAATAGGAGCGTGGAACGCTGCAATGGCTGCTACGTAAACCTTAAGCGTGGAAGGGGAGCGCCCCATTTCCAAGCGTTCTTGGAGGAAAGACAGTATGGAAGATACGTCACTCTCCACAGGGTCTATGTTGCGTGTTGAACACCAATCAACAAAGACTGACCACTTCTGGTCGTAGAGGCGCCTCGTAGATGGGGCTCTAGCCTGAGAAATGGTATTTAGGACGTCCTCGGGGAGGCTAGTCGGCTCCCATCGAGGGACCAGAGGTGCAGAGCCCAGAGCTGCGGCTGTGGGTGCCAGATTGTTCTGTTTGCCTGAGAGAGGAGGTCCCGTCTCAGGGGAATCGGCCACGGGGCTCTTAGAGAGAGCCTGAATAGCTCTGAGGACCAAACCTGGTTCCTCCAGAGCGGGGCCACCAGAAGGACTCTGTGCTGGTCTTCTCTGATACGCCTGATGACCTGGGGGATCAGTGCGATCGGAGGGAAAGCATAAAGGAGCGTGCTGGGCCATGTGTGGGCCAGAGCATCTACTTCCTTCGAGAAAAATGCTGGGCAATGAGAGTTGTCTTCTGAGGCGAAGAGGTCTACCTCTGCCTTCCCGAAGAACTCCCAGATCGTGAGGACCACTTGGGGGTGGAGCATCCACTCGTCGGAGGGGATGTTGCTCCGTGACAACATGTCCGCACCCAGATTGTTCCTGCCAGGAACATGAGTCGCTCTGAGCGACTGAAGCCTCGGAAGAGCCCATTCCAGCAGTCGTTTCGCCAGAGCGCATAAGCGGCTGGACGAAAGACCGCCTTGGTGGTTCAGGTATGACACCACCGTCATACTGTCTGACCGAACTAGAACATGACGTCCCGTCAAGTAAGCCTGAAAGAACTGAAGGGCTTTCATCACTGCTAGCATCTCTAGACAGTTGATGTGTAGATGGCTTTCCTCGTGGCTCCACGAGCCGAAGACGGTCTGCCCTCGCACACAGCGCCCCAGCCCAAGTTGGAGGCGTCTGTTGAAAGCACCGTCCTCCGTGAGACCGCCTGTAAGGGGACTCCGCGTTGGAACCATACTGGATCCATCCAAGGTTTCAGGGCTAGAAGACAGGCCCGATTGACCTTGAGACATAGGCGGCCGTGCCGCCATGCGCTGGGAGGAACCCGGAACTTCAACCAGTACTGAAGAGGCCGCATCCGAAGAAGGCCTAGCTGCAGCACCGGGGAGGCGGAAGCCATCAGCCCTAGCAGCCTCTGGAAAAACTTCAGAGGGAGATAGGCTTTGTTCGTGACAGATGCCGTGAGCTGCTGAATTGCCAGGGCGCGCTCTGGCGAGACTACTGCCGTCATACGGACCGAGTCGAAAACTGCTCCCAGAAACGAGATTCGTTGAGTGGGGCATAGCGAGCTCTTGGCTAAGTTGACCCTGAGACCCAGGCATTGTAGATGGCTGAGGAGCACGGATCTGTGGCGTTCCAGCTCGTCTCGCGAACGGGCTAAGATGAGCCAGTCGTCGAGATAATTCAGAACCCGGATTCCCATCTGTCTCAGAGGGGAAAGCGCCGCGTCCATGCACTTGGTGAAAGTGCGGGGAGCCAGAGACAGCCCGAAGGGCAGGACCGTATATTGGTATGCCACCCCTTCGTATGCGAATCTCAAGAATCGTCTGTGACGGGGGGCTATCTGGATGTGAAAATACGCATCCTTCAGGTCCAGCAGCAGAACCAGTCCTCGGGGCAAATGTGCGCGAGGATCTGCTTCAGCGTCAGCATTTTGAACTTCCGTCTCGTGAGGGAGTGATTCAAAAGCCTGAGGTCTAGGATGGGTCTGAGACCGCCATCCTTTTTGGGGACCAGAAAGTAGCGGCTGTAAAAGCCTGTCTCGCTCTCTGACGGAGGAACCATTTCCACAGCTCCTTTTTCCAGCAACGACATGACTTCGGCCCGGAGGACATGAGCGTCGTCCGGATTGACCGATGTTTGAAGCACCCCGGCGAAGCGGGGGGGCCGTCGTGCAAACTGGAGCGAGTAGCCCTGGTTTACGATCCCCATGACCCATTCTGACACATCGGGGATGGCCTGCCAGGCCTCGGCCCGAGTGGCTAGGGGTTGAATAATGTTGGGTGACAGACCGCCGTTGAGAGGGTCGTACACCGCGAGGGGTGGAAGAGGAAATTTGCTCTTTTTGTGATGAGGTAAAAATTTGTCCGCCGTGAAAACGGCGTTTGGAGTGGGCGCAACAGGTGTGGGCCCAGCTGTCACTTGGAGTATGTTTCCCACGCCCGGAAATAAACGAGGCGGAGGGGAAATTACCCGTGGGAGCTTTTGGGGTGGTCCGGTCGTAACGGGACGGTCCCCCATCCTCTTCCTGTCCGACGAATCAGGACGACTTCGGAGGCACCGGGTCCAGCACAATCCTGGGCCGGGGTCCCTGGCGCCTCGGGAAGGGAGGGCGCTTCGCAGGGCGCGAGCGCTGGCGATGCTCCTGGGGCGGCGCTGCCTGTGTTGCAGGTGGGGCTGGTTTGTTCTGCTGAGCCGGCGCAGTCCTGGGGCGGCTAGACGCAGAAGCGGAGCTGGAGCGCTTAGGCAAGAAATGCCTCATAGCCTGAGACGATTTCTGCGCGGCAGTAAAGCGCTCAGTGAAGCCATCCACTGCAGGCCCGAAGAGACCAGAAGGCGAGACCGGGGCGTCTAAGAAGGCCGTCTTGTCTAGGTCTTTGATCTCCGTTAGGTTGAGCCACAGGTGGCGCTCCAACACGACCAGGCTGGCCATGGAACGACCGATGGCCTGGGCCGTAGCCTTCGTAGCTCGCAGGGCAAGATCCGTGGCGCTGCGGAGATCTTTGAAGGCTGGCGCGTCGATTCCAGACTCATCCAGAGAGCGGAGGAGTTTGGCCTGGAATGCTTGAAATATGGCCATGGTGTGGAGCGCAGAGGCAGCTTGGCCCGCCGAGGTGTAAGCCCGTCCAGCCAGAGTAGAGGTGGTCCGACAGGGCTTGGAAGGAAGGGCCCTCTTCGTCTTCCAACCCACAGCCGCGGGAGGACAGAGGTGAGCAGCCACCGCTTCATCTAGGGGTGGCAAGCGCTCGTATCCCTTCTCCTCGGCGCCGTCGACGGCGGTGAGGGCGGAGCGGTGCGTAGTGTGGAGGCGGGCAGAGTAAGGAGCGCGCCACGACTTCGTCAGCTCTTCGTGGACCTCAGGAAAGAAGGGCGCTGAACGCTGGCGAGGTGCTTGGCGGCGGCCTGGCAGAAACCATTCGTCCAGGCGGCTGCGAGACGGCTCCTCTGGAGGGGCCCACTCGAGGTCCAGCTCTTCAACGGCTCTAGACAGGATGCGGAAGAGCTCGGCATCCATGCCCTGGCCATGCTCGATGGGTTCCAAGGGAGGCGGTGGAGCGGGGTCTTCCGGCTCGCCAGCCCATCCTTCCGCTTCGGAAGCCGCAAGAGACATGGAGTCGTCTTGTTCGTCGTCTGTTCCCCCGAATGAGACGAGGTCACTCGCTTCTGCGGAGGGACGCTGCTCAGGGCGAGAGAACAGAACTGGAGAGAGTTCCCTGGGAGGAGAGGGCGAGGCACGCGGGGGCTGGGCCGGCGTGAGCTCGCTCAACTCCTGGCGCTGAGTCGCTCTACCCCGCTGTCTTTTCCTCGCCGGACCGCGGGAGGAAGGAGACGGGAGGGCGCGAGCGGCGAGATCGCCCTCAGTGAAGAAGGCGACCCGCGGCGCAGGGGAAGCGAGACTCATACACTCGCAGTGCGGGCATGAGTCTCCAGCGAGCGCGCCGTCTGCGTGGGGCTTGCCCAGGCAAGCGACACACTCGCTGTGTCCATCGTCGTCGTGCAGGGGCCCTGCAAGTACCACATGAGTGGCGGGGCATCGTGAGACGCCGCTGCCGTGAAAACGGCAATTGGGTGGCTCTTTTAGAGCGGCGAGGGCCGCGGAAGCTCTTAAAGCGGTGAAAACCGCTGGAAATCGCTCTTTTAGAGCGGCGTTTAAGCCGCGGATGAAGCTCTCAGGCGGCGCGCCGGATGGCGGCAGGGGACGCACAGGAAGCGGCCGGAAGCGGGAAGCGGGAGGCGGCGGCTCGGCGACGGCGCTAGAAGCTGCAGTCCGCGAGGGCGCCGGCGCTTTCTTCCACCGGCGAGTCCAGGCGAGTCCGCTGCGGGAGCCTCTTCAGACGGCGGCGAGAGCAGAAGGCGGCGAGCTTCTTCGGCTTCAGGCGGAGATCAGCGAAGAGAAGTAGATGTCGTCGCTGAAGGAGAAAACACTGAAATCCTATGGCGAAACGCCTGCTTATATAGCCCTATACCCCGCCCATTTCGGCGGGAATATTCGCGCGCTTTGTCGCCATAGGCCGCGCAGCTATGCCGCGCCGCCATTGGTTCAACAACTTGTCTATGAGTGAACCAATGACGGTGCAGTTACACTGCGTTATTGAAAAAGGCTTCAGCAGCGGGGAAAAAGGGAGACCTTTCCCCATACGCAGTACGAGTGAAGTATCGAAAGGGAACCTGGGATGCTGTCGTTAAACACTTAACGGTTTCCCTTACCTAAGAGAACAGTTTAAGAGATTATATGCAACACCCTTAAGTCATTCCCTTAGTTAAGGGGAAATCACGCCTTAAGTGTCATACTTAAGGGAAAAACTTAAGGTGCTTTATGCAACCGGGCACTGGCCATAGAGCTTTCGGCACGTCATTGATCATTTGTTTACAAAGAGTGACTGTTTTGTCCATGTTCTTTTGATCATCGCCGTTGTAACATTTTGGGAAACTAGAATGCAATATCCATCGACTGAAACATACATTAGCCAAATAATTTAAAATAAAACTAAATTTAAATATAAATATTTTAGGGAAAAATTTTATTTGAAAAATGTTGCCTTGGCAACCTACTGGGAAAAAAAACAACAATTTGAAGCACTAAAATGACAAAAAAAAAAAAAATAGAAATATAAAAAATAGTAATATAAGTTTTAAAAATCACATTAAAATTAGTAAACCATACAAAAAAATTGAAAATAACAACTAAGTTAAAACAATAAATACTATAAATTATTAATTAATTAATTAAAAATAATAGGGACAAGATTAATAAAAAGATGAATACAGAAAAAAGTCACACAAAAGCCTTCCAAAAACATCCAAGTATGTTTGATCGCTTAAATATATAACGCTCCTCTGAGAAAATAAGTATACCCGAACCGCCCAGTGAAAACCCAAAACAATACTTCGAGGGTCCTTATCTTTCCTTCATTCTGTGGGTGTTAACATTGCCTTTAAACACTGATCTGGGACTAACTGGGTTATTTTGCTTGTACAGGTTAGTGCTGCTTTTGGATTAGTGCAAAACACAACGTCTACCCAGAGCCCATCTGTTTCTATTTGGCTATAAAGGGCACTTGAGTGATAAACATCAGGACATATAGCCATTTACTGAGAGAATAGAAGCTATCCATGATCATTCCCACATACAATTAATAAACAAACAGGCAGATGGCACCAACAAATGAGACGAGAGTAAATTAAGCTTGATTCCTGATGCAGTGGCTCCAGCGGCGGGAAGAGAGCAAAACTGCCTTAAGAGCAACAGGGTGGCATGGATTCATTTGTTCAATGTTACTCATTTAGAGCTTAGAGAACTGGACTCTTCTCTCTGTAGTTTGCACAAGCCGTAACCACCACAGCAGGATTGTGCACCATTCAGTTTAAACTGAACTTTAAGTTCAGGTTAAGTTCCTTAATTTGAACTAAAGCAGCAAATATGACGCAGAATTGTAATTGAAAATTGAATGTAATGAAGGAGAAGTTGAAATTAAGAGCTAATTTTCAACCAGTTCAACCACAGGAATAAGCTTAGTGTTTGAAAACATGTGGAAGGCGCCACAGCGGAGGTACGTAAAATTATTGTTATGAAGGTGTCTGTTTTTGATCTTTTTGTATCTGTTTTTTAACTGTACTGTTTATTTTTTTATATTTATGTTTAAATGTGCCATCGAATCGAAAATTGAATTGAACTCTAAAAAGAGTTCAGTACATGGAAATGACATACAGTGAGTCTGAAACTCCATTGCTTCCTCCTTCTTATTTAAATCTCATTTGTTTAAAAGACCTCCGAAGAACAGGCGAATCTCAACATAACACCGACTGTTAGTAACAGTCGGGGTGTCGCCCCCAATATTTGCATATGCCAGCCCATGTTCCCAACATTATGAAAGGCATTAAACAAGGGCAGCAAGTATTAACGTCTGGATCTGTGCACCTGAATCATCAGACTAGGTAAGCAAGCAAGGACAACAGCGAAAAATGGCAGATAGAGCAATAGTAACTGACATGATCCATGACATCATGATATTTTTAGTGATATTTGTAAATTGTCTTTCTAAATGTTTTGTTAGCATGTTGCTAAAGCTAATGTACTGTTAAATGTGGTTAAAGTTACCATCGTTTCTTACTGTATTCACACTTGCAGTCTGTATAATTCATAAACACAACTTCATTCTTTATAAATCTCTCCAACAGTGTAGCATTAGCCATTAGCCACAGAGCATAGCCTCAAACTCATTCAGAATCAAATGTAAACATCCAAATAAATACCATACTTACGCAGTTAGACATGCTGCATGATGAACACTTTGTAAAGATCCATTTTGAGGGTTATATTAGCTGTGTGAACTTTGTTTATGCAATGATAGAGTCGAGAGCTTAGGAAGGGGCGGAGAGCGTGAGCAATTAAAGGGGCTGCAGCCTGAATCGGTGCATTTCTAATTATGCCTCAAAATAGGCAGCTAAAAAAATTAACTAAAAAAAATGTATGGGGTATTTTGAGCTGCAACTTCACAGACACATTCAGGGGACACCTTAGACTTATATTACATCTTGTAAAAAAACGTTCGATGGCACTTTTAAATATGTATCACCGTGGTAGAATGACAATAAAGCTCACTTGACTTTTTCTGAGCACATACCTGCGGAACGAGGCACCTACTAACCGCATGCAGAACAGAGGCCAAAAGTCTGGACAGATGCACTGTAAAACAAACATCACTTGCTTTCTTTTTCCTTTAGAGAATTGAAGCAGCACCTTTCCTCCAATGCTTGACTACCAATATGGCTCCTTTATATTCCACACCACATAGTCCAGACTCCCCAGTCCGTCTGCTGTGTGCTTGAGGCCCCACCGTTGAGACTGCAGCACATCCATTTAAAACCGCTTCTGCTTGTCCTGTCTGTCACAGGCCAGCTCTGTGCACTGAAGTGATATGAGAGATCAGATCCCAGCGGCAAGTGTGACAGCAGTAAACACACAGCTACCATTTGTGTCCAGGCTAGAAGAAACTCTCCGTAGCCCTTTCACACACTGGCTTGAATGTAAGTTACCTCACAGGATTTAGATTTGATGACTGTGCAAAAGCAAATCCAGAGGGAGAGAACCTTGTTGACGGTTCCTGGATGAGGAACATAATTATCCACAATATAAATTAATCAGTAAATAATGGATAAATTATCCCAAAATGCACTCGGTTTGTATTAATGGGTGAACAAATAATATTTTAATAGTATTTTTCAGCTCCATGTGCTCAAGAGGCCTGTTAAACACATTTGCCCTGGGTGCAGTGATTTTATTCATTTTGCATACTAAAATATTCAAATAAGAACACTAGATCTAATATATAATTCACTGATGCCTTTTGATGCTTCTTATCTTTGATGAAACCCTTCTAACCTCAGTTGAGGAAATGTTGTGGTCATCTTGGATTACATTCATAGCGCTGTTGAGGGTTTCGTTCATCGATTTTCCCCATTCCTTTCATTTTCTATTGCCCTGAGGTTGTATTTTCCGGTTCTCACCCTTCCCCCCTCCAAAGCTGACACTTCCTTCATCTCTCTCACTAAGACTTTAATCAAATTATCCCGCCCGACCTTGCGTCCAACTGAGGTGACGCAAACAAACTGAAGCACATCAACACAGTACAATCAATCAGTCAGTCAAACTCCTAAATACAGTTAGCTTGTTTTACCCAAAAAGGAAACGCATTCATAATTTGGCTGAGATGCCTAATGTATCTCAGCTCTTTAATGATGTTGCACTTTTGTTATGTGTGTACTGTATACATATTTTAAAATGTCTCTCAGTGCCAGTTCAACCCCAGGAATCAGCTTAGTGTTTGAAAACATGTGGGAGGTGCCACAATGGAGGCTGTTATCTGAAGGCATCTGTTTTTGATCTGCTTTTATTACTTACTGCACGTTAAATGCCAGAGGATGCCTTCGGAAAAACTCATCATTTTTTATATAGTTCACCCAAAAATGAAATTAATACCTCACCCTCATGTCGTTCCAAAACCCGTAAGACTTTTGTTTATCTTCGAAACACAAATGAAGATATGTTTCATGAAATCTGAGAGCTTTCTATCCCACCATAGACAGCCTACACAACTGAAACTTTAACAAACGAAAGTCTCGCGGGTGTAGAATGACATGAGGGTGAGTAATAACAGAATTTTTATTTTTGGGTGAACTATCCCTTTAAAATTAAAATGAGACAAATCTTTTTTTTTTTTTTAATAAATTAAAAGACTACATGACCACATTTTAATCTGGATCATAAGAGCATTTATTCAGTCGCTTTCATCATCATCAGAAGCACCATCACCACCAGATCACCACCATCATCAGTAACATTCTTATAATATTCAGTAATATTCTTTAATATATCAGTTTTATATCATATCCATTATCATTCATGTAATATACATATATCAATGAATGTTCCACCTCCATTGGAAAGGAGTAGGAATGATGTTTCAGTATTTACAGCATGTAAAAGATAGAGACAGAGAGAGAGAGAGAGAATAAAAATAGTAAAGAAGGGCTCTTTCATGTGTGACTCATCGCATTCATTCCCGCTGTGAGCGCTAAATACAGGAACACGCTGACTGAAAGCATCAGGCGAAAGATTCCACCACTCATCTCTGTATTAGCAGTGAAGTCGTGTCATTTCCAGCCACTGTATGAGAATCACGGCATGGTTTAAGAGGAGGTGCTACAGGCATACATGACGTATTCGGTTGGATTCGATACGTCATGTTTCAGAGTAAGTACAGAGACCAAATTTAAGATTTTGCTGCTGTAATGATACTTCTATAATGACATTTTTAGAAACTGGGAAGGATTTGTCTTCTAGCAGCATATTTTTTGACATAAATATTTATTCACTTTTTGACTGACAGTTTGTAAGTTATTGATGACTTATAGGGTTAGTTCACCCAAAAATAAAAATCATTAATTACTCACCCTCATGTCGTTCCAAACCCATAAGACCTTCATTCATCTTCAGAACACAAATTAAGATATTTTTGATGGTATAGGACTTGTCCATAGACCGCAAAATAATCAACACTTTCAAGGTCCAGAAAGGTACTAAAGACCACTAGATACAAAAGATTTTTAGGCAATAACAAAACAAAAATAATGACTTTATTCAACAATCTCTTCTCTTCCCTGTCACTATCCTTACGTAGTTGTCGCAGTAAGCACAGTGAAGGCTTCCGTGTTTATGTCCGAATACTGGCTCAGTATTGGCCGAAGCTGATCATGTGAGCAGCACGACGTATGCGGGATGCTGACGCAGGATCTGGCCAATAATGAGTCGCCGTTCTGACGTAGAACCCGGAGGTGCTGGACGTAAACAAAATGTGAGAATGACACAGAAGAGAAGAGATTGTTGAATAAAGGTGTTCTTTTTGTTTTGTTTTTGCGCACACAAAAAGTATTCCCTTCACGTCGACTGTTTCAACAATGTCTTCAGTACCTTTCTGGACCTTGAAAGTGTTGATTATATTTCCCATATACCTCTCTGCTTTCATCAAAAATATCTTAATTTGTGTTCCGAAGATGAACAAAGATCTTACAGGTGTGGAATGACATGAGGGTGAGTAATTAATAACAGAAATTTCATTTTTGGGTGAACTAACCCTTAAAAAAAAAAAAAAAAAAAAGTTTCTACAGTATATCCCTTCTATTATATAATGCTAATTTGCACCAGGGATTAAAGGTTTGATATAATAAAACTCCTTGATTTTGCATATTTAATAAGATGATGCTTAATTTGCATATTTAAAAACTTGGTCATTTTAGTTTTTTTTTTTTCTCCATATGACAAAAGTTTAATTGTGATAAGTCACCTGTAGTACACCCCTAGATCAAAATGTTCCACCATGATACGAGAGGCTCCTTTAAAAGTAGCACAACGCTGCAATGACTGAAGGAAAGAAGTCACCAGCGTATATGAGCCTTCTCCCTTCAACTCCATTCTTTCCGTACTTAACAGCTCCCAAAGACATCCGAAATGCTGGTACAATAAAGTAAAAACAATTAAGCCTCCACAGTAACAAAAGAAAAAAAAATAAAAGTATCAGTCACAACCATGAAAGAGTTTAAAAAGAGCAATGACTTTTTAGAACATGCATTAGAGTTCGAGAAACTCTTTTCTTAATATCAGTTTATGCAGTTGAGTCTCTGAGCAAGTGGCAACAATGTCATTGTCATCATTCTGTCACAAATACATGGGCATTTCATAGTCACACATCTGGCTAATGTGTCTTGTATTTCTCAGTCCTTTTGTAATCCTTCTCATGAAAGATATTTGGTTCATGCAATGATTCCCCTCACCTTTCTTGCATTAGTTTTTTTTTATATATGACCTTAACATTCCTTTTCTATTGATTTTCTAACTGAACAGGCAAGGAATCGTTATCTTATTTAAAATCATAAAAGCTAAATCAATTTTCCTAAGCAGTTCATTTATGTATGTACTTTGTGCGTGTCGTGTCCAGGATATTGTCAGTACAATTACATATTACAAACAAAACACTACAGTTCCAGAATATCTCTTCATCCAAAACAATCTCGGACACTTTCACCAATGAGGCGAGAGCATTTTTGATCAGCCAGCTGTGACGGCATGTCAAACTCTATGGACATCTAGCTACTGGAACCATCGCCCCAGAGCGATGTGATCTACAATAGTGCCAAACGTTTTGCTTACGTCGTATCTTATACCTGAGGTACAGTAAGAAGTTTACTATAACAATATCTCAACTACTATACCTGGATAATTCAGTGCCATTTTTGAGGATTCATTCATTGAAGCAGGCAGGGGATTGAAAAACTTTGATTAGATTATGAAGCACCGCTTAACCCCTGTTGCTGTTACTGACCTACATCGCTAGACTAACATGCCAACCAGGCCCTTTTCTCTCTCAATGTGGTCCGTTTAGTGTCCTGCACTGCATTGTGTTTCAAACGTTGACATTTACATGTATGTACAGAGTCACAAACTTTAGTCTGAGTTTGTAGAAGTGGGATGACGAACGGTTTGGCTTTGGATTGTTAAGGTGATAAGCAAATGCCGGTAAACAACAGTACAAAAAGACACAAAATGTCAAGAAAGCGAATCAAAAAGAACTGAGGAATGACAAATGGAGGTCGGTGAAGCTCCACATTCAAATATGGCTTTGGAGAGGCTTGCTGTCATGCTGGGCCTGATATAGACACAAAAGTATTGTAAATCCTTAATTTTGTTGGGAAACTTTGACAGTCGGGCCGACAGACAAGCATCTTTTTTTCTCTCTGTGGGGAAACGGAGGGCGATACCGAGAAGAAAAAAGAGGCATATCCTTTCTTTTGACACTAAATGTGGGAACAAACACAATACATCACAGACCATACTAAAGTTACACAGGCATTTGGCAGACGAGATACAGAGGCCAGAGAACACATGGAGGAAAGACAAAAGCAGAAACCAAAGAGAAGCTGATATCACAACAATGAGAGGACCGAGAGACAGACGGTGGTGGAGAAAAGGGGACCATCTGCTTTGTTTTCTTTTCTTCAGGTTGATCTTCCACTTCAGATCTTCTCCAGTATGTCCCCTTATTAATACTGTACAGCACTGGTTTTCATTCCCTTTCGCTCGTTTCAGTCACGTACAGGATGTTTGTCCATTTCTGAGATGTGGTAGGATGCAGATGACATGCTAGTGCAAAGGATCTTTTTGTATTTTGTTTCATAGGTTTCAGTTCAATTAAGACCAGCTGCATTTAGGCTGCAGATTCAGACGCACTTGGTTCAAGTTTAGCATCCAGGTGATTGACAAGCACCCCGTATAGTTTTGTTGGAGTGGGCAGAGCAAAACTGGAGGATGTTGTCAGGGGTGGGGCCAACAAGTCTGCTGGTTACCTAGAGGAGGGGCTACTGCACTCAGAGGCGGGGCAACAGAACTGATGGGCGATGTCGTCGTCCTCATCCTCTCTAGGGTGCGGCAGAAGGGGACAGGGAGTGGAAAGAGTAAAAAAAAAAAAAAAAAAAAGTTTCAGATAAGGAGGAGATGTAAGAACAGTAAAGAGAAGGAAGGGGGATGAATGGAGGAATGGATGAGTTGTTATATTGCTGTATATAAATCCAGTAACATTCACTCTACAGTGCTCATTTGCTTGTAAATTAGAATGAGAGTGCCGGAATGACTTTTAGAAAGGGAGTCAAAAAATGGGCGGGTGTGATGTCACTAAATATATCGGCATACCGGAGGAAACTGAGCTCATGAATATTAATTAGCTCGTACTGATATTGCTAGGTAATTTTCCTAGACTGTCAAATTATGTTCATGAATTAATATTCATGAGCCAAGGCTTCGCCTCGGTACTATTTATATATTGGCATATGCAGATGTGCATGAGTTCCACAAGGACTTGGAATTGAGATACAATACCAAGCAATTTTCATGTATGAAATAACATATAATATTATAAGCTAATAGAGTGCTGCAGGAAATCCTAAATAAGTTAGCATTTGTGTATCTCTGTTTTCATCGACTTTAAAGGGATAGTTTACCCAAAAATGAAAATTTGATGTTTATCTGCTTACCCCCAGTGCATCCAAGATGTAGGTGACTTTTTCTTCAGTCGAACGCAAATTATGATTTTTAACTGCAACCGCTGCCGTATGTCAGTCAAATAATAGCAGTAGATGGGAACTTCAACTATCAGTAAATAAAACTTGCTTAGACAAATCCAAATTAAACCCTGCGGCTCGTGACGGCACATTAATGTCCTAAGACACGAAATGATCGGTTTGTGTGAGAAACCGAACATTATTTATATAATTTTTACCTCTAATACACCACTATGTCCAACTTCGTTCAGCTTCCTGTTAGTGAGGTCAAATAACGCGTTGTGATGACGGAAGTGATGTCTCGCCCATATACTTCAATGAGCGCGAGACATCACTTCCGTTGACAGAGCGTTTTTTGACCTCACTAACAGGAAGCTGAACGAAGTTGGACATAGTGGTGTATTAGAGGTAAAAATTATATAAATACTGTTCGGTTTCTCACACAAACCGATCGTTTCGTGTCTTAGGACATTAATGTGCCGTCACGAGCCGCAGGGTTTAATTTGGATTTGTCTATGGAAGTTTTATCGACTCTTATTGTTCAAGTTCCCAATCACTGCTATTATTTGACTGACAGACGGCAGCGGTTGCAGTTAAAAATCATAATTTGCGTTCGACTGAAGAAAAAAAGTCCTCTACATCTTGGATGCACTGGGGGTAAGCAGATAAACATCAAATTTTCATTTTTGGGTGAACTATCCCTTTAAGTCAGTGTTTTTTTTTGGACGGGTTCTTGGTTAAATGCCTGAATTAAAGGGTTAGTTCATCCAAAAATGAAAATTCTGTCATTTATTACTTATCCTCATGCCGTTCCACACCCGTAATACCTTCGTTAATCTTCAGAACACAAATTAAGATATTTTAGTTGAAATCTGATAGCTCCGTGAGGCCTCCATAGGGAGCAATGGACACTTCCTCTCTCAAGATCCATACAGGTACTAAAAACATATTTAAATCAGTTCATGTGAGTACAGTGGCTCAATATTAATATTATAAAGCGACGAGAATATTTTTGGAGCGCCAAAAAAACTAAATAACGACTTATTTAGTGATGGCTGATTTCAAAACACTGCTTCAGGAAGCATCGGAGCACAGATGAATCAGTGTGTCGAATCTGCTGTTCGGAGCGCCAAAGTCACGTGATTTCAGCCGTTGCAGTTTGACACACGATCTGAATCATGATTCGACACACTGATTCATTTATGCTCCGAAGCTTCCTAAAGCAGTGTTTTGAAATCGGCCATCACTAAATAAGTCATTATTTTGTTTTTTTGGTGCTCCAAAAATATTCTCGTTGCTTTATAATATTAATATTGAACCACTGTACTCACATGAACCGATTTAAATATGTTTTTAGTACCTTTATGGATCTTGAGAGAGGAAGTGTCATTGCTCCCTATGGAGGCCTCACAGAGCCATCGGATTTCAACTAAAATATCTTAATTTGTGTTCTGAAGATTAGCACAGGTCTTACGGGTGTGAAACAACATGAGGGTGAGTAATAAATGACAGAATTTTCATTTTTGGGTGAACTAACCCTTTAAGGTCAGTAGTTTCAAGCTCAAGATATTTTCATGTTTTAATCTATGAAATGAAATAAAAGGCGGTTGCTAATAAGTGGTTAAATGGGACAACAGATGTTGTCGGAAAATTAAATGTCATTACACAGAACAGGCAAATTCAACTACTCACTAGTCTGCTTTTACAACCTTGTTGTGTTAATACTTACACTTTGTAAACTATTTTAACTCAAACTTTTCTAAGATTATGACATGGTAGTCATGCAACTGTGGTATAGTTCCTTTAAATATTAACTTTAGCTTTTTAAATCTGGCGATTGTAGTTAGGCTTCAAATTTCAAATTATCTTGAAGAAAAAAAAACATGCAAATATCATAAACTCTTGTTGTTCACAGAGATAATTTTCTGCAATAATCCAATGTAAAAAATCTTTTTGGTTTTTAGTTGATGAAACAAGGGTGATGCCAACTTCCAGGCTGGCCTACGAATATATGTCATCAATGCAGCACTCCTGGTCAAAATATTTAATCATTCTGGAAATCAAGTATGTAGTAGAGCTCATGTCGAGATTTTAAAACTGAAAATGATTAATGAGAATTTAGATATATTTTTTAATAGCACATTGATTGGGAATTTATTTACATAAAGGTATAATCTGCTAAAATCGCTCAAATATTTTAATATTCACTAACAAAGATTAATTGCGTTGGCTAAAAATCAATTCCACCACCTCTGATTCAGGAACTGTCTTGTTTGCAGGGATTCAAACCTTAACTTTCACAAAATCTTGTGTGTCTTAGTCCTTTCCAGCAGGGGGCAGAATTGTAGTACAAGCTGAATTCAATCACTACAGTTCTGCCAACAAAACCCCACTGACTTAAATATCACCAGTTTAACTAATCTATAATCTCTAATTTATATATATATATATATATATATATATATATATATATATATATACATACATACTCCAGTGGCAAAAAGATGAAAATAATATTGGCATTACAGTTCAAACTGTATTTTCTAGGTATCACAATAATCTAAAATATCTTAACTCTCCATAATCTAAAAAAAAAAAAACACAAAGTGTAGTAAAGCAATGTGCACAAATACATACAACATGGAATCATGGGAGAAATGGCTGATTTGATGGAGGAGGAAAGAGACCGTGTGAATCACGCAGTAACAGAGTGTGAGGGGTATAAGAGGTGTGTGTGTGTAGGCAAGGGGGGGTTCTGCATGCACTTTTGTCTCCACCTCTGTGTGATTCATGTTTAATGAAGCGGCGGAGCTACATTTGAAGGAGCATGTGAGGATGAGAGTGTAAGTTGGTGTGTGTGGAGGATTATGCATGAGGTCTGGAGTGTGGACCAAGGAGACTGAATCTTATTCAGATATGTGTGTGTGAAGGGGCACTAATGCAAATTTAAAGGGGCAGCGTGTAATTTCTGTGCTGTTAGTGGCACAAAATTGCATTTGATTAAGTGAGTCGGCTTAACCAATGCATGAGTGGGGGCGGGGCGTTGTTTGTCGCTAATTTTGCTATTCCATTTAGAGGCACAGAAATTACACACTTAAATTTAAATGACTTTTAATCACATTAAATCACAAAGCACATTTTAGTTTCAAATAGTGGTAAATAAAAATTGAAGTGGCCCACAGGAGTTCAGATCTCACTAGGTTACTTGCAAGGTCATTTAATCTCCGAAAAGCCATAGTTCACTTGCTGTTGGAGGCAAAAGCATTATTCAGTTTGGACAAAGGAATTATGGGTAGTCAGTTTTGAGAGGACGGCTCTCCTGGTACTTTCTGGAGAGGTGGGAGATGAAAGGTGAGCGTTCGGACGTGAATGATGGGAGACACTGAGGTTGTGGAGGATCGGGTGAGCGGGTTATCGAGAGGGGAAGTGTGGGCTCAGGCCCTTACCTTGCCTGCTCCGGGTGCCGGGCAGGGGGGAGGGCGCAGGGCGGCTTGGGCAGAAGGAGCCGCGCGGGGCAGCAGTACTGGTGGTGGGTGGAGTGGCTGTTTGCGGTCAGACTGGTGTGGACAGAGGTAGAAGCTGGAGTAGCAGTAGAGGAGGTGGAAGAATTGGTACGAGTAGAAGAAGTACTACAGGTGGAATAGGGTGGTGACCTGACAGAGAGAAAGAAAGAGAGGAGGAGTGGAGAGAGAAAGAGAGAAAGAGAGAGGAAGATAGAGATAGGCACAGGAAGAAAGAGAGAGAGAAAGAAAGAGAGAGAAAAAATAAAGTCAAGAAAGAAACAAAAGATAACAGACAACAAAGACAGCCACATGCATACATTACAAACACTTTAGCAGCAGCAGTACAGGCATGGTTAGGCAGCGTTATGCAGAGTTATGAAGCGTTATGCAGACTTTTTTCGAGCTGTGGAAAGTTAGGTGCAGTCAGGCAGAATATTTAATGAAGATTAAGATGGTTTATGTAGAGTTATGTCAAATTACCTGTATAGAGGAGTATTACAGCGTACAGACCAGGGCTGTGTCTCAATCCGCTCCCTTGTTCCCTATGCTGCGAATCAGTATATCGAGATCACAGATTCGTCCGCTAAACATTGGAACACCGATGACACGATCACCTTAGGAGGTCACGCATTAACTGAATTTACTGACGACATCGCAAAATGGCATTGTGCATCTTCATGTAGCTGTTAAAAACACAGTGCCATTTGGAAATATTCGCTTGCATTTAAGGAAAAAAAAAAAAAAAAAAAGATACATTTTTCATACATGAATGACATCCAGACATTACATAAATAAAAATTAAATCCAATAAATTAAATTAAAAAAAGCAAAAAATCATAATCATGGGTATATGTATTTTTTAAACATTCCTATGATGCTGATAGGATTTTCCCCCTTTTATGCAAAGGTATGAAAATAATAACTTATTTTAAAAGACAACACTTTTAAATAATGCTTTAAAATGTAATGCTTTAAAAATAATCTCTATACATTTACACCCATCCCCGATTCAGTAATCTGTTTTTTGTGGTGCTTTCTGTAAAGGACTTACTGTTTGAATGCACAAACAATTTTGTCAACCCAACTCCCAAAGAAGTGCACTTAATAGTGAACTACTGAGCGGATTGAGACACATCCGAGGTGAAAGGCAGACTTGTTCTCCACTACATTGCAGCTTGAGCGAGAGCTGTATAAGCTACACTAGTCAAAATCAATCCACTGAAGGCTTAATTTCTCTTGTTTTAACAGTTTATATAATTTATCATTCAACAAACCCGTTAAGCCAAAAAACAATCCTTTTAAAAAGTTACATACAGATATCCATGAACTCATTTGCCCTAAAATAAGGATGAAAACGTGATTCAATTAAATCAAATGAAAGGATTCAAGTCTTACAGAGAAATTAGATTTGAAACTTTATGAAAACTCTTTAACTAAAAACCCAAGACTTTTCTTGGATTTTTCCAAAGTGAGCCAAAAATGCTGAAAACAAGAATCTGTCAGAGCAAGAGTAAAGCAGGTTTGCTTAATAAACATAAGTGGTGAATAGTGTCTGATATTCAGTATTAAAATCAATTTCCGTGAGTCCACAATGGAGTTCTGTCATGCCAAAAAATGACAAAAGGAATGAATTTATCTGTTCAAATGAATCATCTGTAGTACACAGTGTGCCACCAAACCACATGCTTTAACAACAAGTGTCACAATACAATTATGATCCCGCAGGTTTGTTTGGTGAAGAATGTGTGTGACTGACCCCTGCTGGCCAATCACAGGGGTTCATTTAAAACACAAAACAACATTCACAACTTCCATGATGTGATGTATTATGTAATGCATTTCCAAGCCAAAACAAGAGCATAATGGGGTAATAATGTATGGCAGGACTATGATCATTCCATACTGACATGAAACTTATGATATTATTGGTTAACATAACTTTTACCCTGCCCCGGCAAGATCACCAGAAAAAAAAAAAAAAAAAAAAAATTTAGGCAGAAAGTTGTGTTTATATTAATGATTTTGTGCACTGTAAATGTCTGGTCTCAATGAGCATGATTCCTCAAAGAATGTACTGCAAATACTGTCAAATTTGATTTGACAGAGCTTTCTGAGCAAGTAATGAACTTTGAATGACCAAATCAATACTTGAAATTTAAAACCAAATTACTTTTTTTTGCAGAAAATGTGACAACTTTATATTATCATACTATAACAACTTAGGTATTTAATGATGAACTGAAAGTTCATTGTTCATTCTTGAAGGACAGCAGGGAGTCAGTCAGGCTAGCATTAAATATCAAGAAAAAAATAAATAAATACAGAACAGACACTTCAACACCACCTAAAGCTCAAGCAGACACAGAACACAGTGACTGACACAGACGAGAAAACAAAGAGGGAATTAATGGACTGGTATGAATAGAAGGAAATGAGGGAAGGATGAAGGAAGGAAGAAAAGAAGGAGAGAAATGGATAGATATTGTGGCCTGAAAGAAAAGGATGCAGAAGTATGTAGGCAGATGGCACGAGTCCTCAGAGTGTACTGGGGTAAAAAGGTCAGAGATGAATCTGTGGGCGTGAACAGGGACCTCTGAGAGATCTTTACGCTATAATACGTGCAACAACACTTTTTAAAGGTGCCAAAGGTAAAGCTGAAGTGTGTAATTTTCTAGTTTCACCAAACTTAAAAGCAATATTGATTGTTTTCAAACAGGTCTCCCGAACACTCCCATTGGTTGCCCAAACAGATAGCCCCACCCCAAACTCATTCCATTTGCTGAGCCGGTTGCTGTGTGCAGCTGGTCTGGATTCTCAATCAAAAAGTTTTGATAACACTACAGAGACAGATGTTTAACTTAGGAAATCCAGCTATAAATGAAGTGGGGTAAGAGTGTGAAAAGACATTTCCTTTCAATTATTTTCATTTCCATCAGTTCTGCATTTGAGGTTTCCTTCACTGGGAAGAATTTCTAAGCAGCACAGTCGCAATGTTTTGGTAAAAATCCAGCTGGGACAGTTGTTGGAAATGCGTGCGCACACACAGTGTGTCGAATCCTCTAGGGAAGGACTGTATTGGTACATGACCTCTAACAAGCCCTTTCCTCAACTGCTCTTTCACACACACACACACTTTTAAAACTCAATTTTGCTGCCCGGCAACAAAAAAAAAAGAAAAAAAAAGAAAAGAAAAGCAGTATGTCCCCATGTGTCCGTCACCAACACGCCTGTATGGTCACCTTAAAACCAGCTGACATGCCTCATCCCACTGCAAAGGAGAGAGAGAATGCCTCATCACACCTCTTTCGGTGAACAAGCACCTCAAGAGCTAAACCCTGTATTACCATCTTCTGCTGCTTTGCGAGTCTCTCTGGACTCATCTGGAAGGGGTGATGCAAGTCGAGGGAAACATGGTGCGGCCCCTAACAGACAGAGGCAGATATTGCACACTGCTCTCTTCTGATTTTAACAAGCACTGCTATAGTCAATCACATGAATTGAAAAGACAATGAACAATAAAAAAAAGTTAATTAAAAACAAGACCATGCAAATGTTTCATTTGTCAGAAAACAAGGTTCAAGGGTCGATACCAAAATTTCAGTGGCCGATACCAACACAAGCAAAATATCATGTCTCAATATCAATTTCAATACCACAGCAAAAAAAAAAAAAAAGTGTATATACAAATGTTTTTTTTTAAAAGAAATTAATTTTATTCAGCAAAGGTGCATTAAATTGATCAAAATTGACAAAACATTATAAATGTCTATACATTCAAATAAATCCTATTATGTTATATTATTAAAATTTATTAATCACCCAAAAATGAAAATTCTGTCATTAATTACTCACCCTCATGTTGTTCCACACCCATAAGACCTTTGTTCATCTTCGGAACACAAATAAAGATATTTTTCATAAAATCCGATGGCTCAGTGAGGCCTGCATTGCCAGTACGTCAGTCTTATTTAAGAACAGTAACCGTAAAAATTGACTGTTATTCCTCGTGAGAAGTAAAATACTGTTTTAAAATAATTTCTCTTACTTTGCAATCTAATGGTTATTTTTCTTAAATGAGACCGCCTCGATGACGTATGGAGCCTTCAAATGCGACCTCCGGAGGATGCAGCCTTCAAAATGTGAGACAGCGAATTAACACTTTCAATGCCCAGAAAGCTACTAATAACATATTTAAAACAGTTCATGTGACTGCAGTGGTCCAACCTTAATGTTATGAAGCGATGAGAATACTTTTTGTGGGCCAAAAAAAAAAATTAAAATAATGACTATATCTAACAATATCTAGTAATGGGCAATTTCAAAACACTGCTTCATGAAGCTTCGAAGCTTTATGAATCTTTTGTGTCGAACCAGTGGTTCGGAGCGTGTATCAAACTGCCAAAGTCACATGATTTTAGTAAACGAGGCTTCCTTAGGTCATAAGTGTTCAGAAATTTCAATGGTTCACCACTAGGGGGCATGATTTTGACAGTTTAATACACGCTCCGGACCACTGATTCGAAACAAAAGATTCGTGAAGCACGAAGCTTCATGAAGCAGTGTTTTGAAATGAGTAACTAATGCTTAATTACTTGGAAGCAACATTGACTCAATTTGTTCTATGTAATTCTAAAAAGTGTAAAGTACAGGGGTTCTCTCTTTTTCTTGTCCATATTGTTGTATGTTTAATAACAAACAGCAGCAAGACTTAGAGATCACATTTAACCTTGAATGCACAAATCTGATATTCTGACATCCACTTTTTTTTTTGTCCAAAAAGTATAGTGTTAATAAGATTCTAACCAAAGAGTGCACAATTCACATGCACAGCCAGAAAATAAATAAATAATAAAATTTAAAAAAAAAATTTTTTTTGACATCCTTTTGACAGACTCCTGACACCCCTTGATGCAAATGATGGAGCTGTTTTGTGTTGAGTTTTTTTTGTGTTTGATAGGATGTGGGAGTGTTTATGTGCGGGCAAAGAAGGCTCATTTCCTTTGTAATTCCCTGCATGTTTTATTAGCCTGTCAGCTGCACTGTCCTCTCTTTTTACACATTACTCCGTCTCTCACTCCTTCCTTCTTTCAATTACTACCTCTGTTCTTCTTTCTGCATTTCTCTCCTTCTCCATTTTTGCCTCTCCCTCTCTGTCGCCCACACAGTTCTTTACACATAAACACATTTGTGATAACTCACCTCGTTCCCCCAGCAACACTTCTACTGAAGCCCACAAGGGAAAGAGAAAAAAGAACAAGAGAGTACTTCTGTGACTTTGTGACCTGCTTGAACAAACTAGCTGTGGCCAAATACTCTGTCCTGCAGTGATTGTGCAAGTATATACTAAAGGTTAAGAGTTGATAAATCTCTTTAATGAATTTTTTAGGATTGAGTGAAAATGTTTTACACAAAAAAAATGAAAATTCATGTCATTACAGACCTATAAGACTTAATTTCTTCTGTTAATTCATCCAAAAATGAAATTTCTGTCATTAATTACTCACCCTCATGACGTTCCCTGTTCCAAACCAGTAAGACATTCATGCATCTTTGGAACACAAGTTAAGATATTTTTGATGAACACTAAGGGTTTCTGAACCACAAATAGGCATTCATGTCTGTTCCGAAGATGAACGAAGGTCTTTCTGGTTTGGAACAACATGAGGGTGAGTAATTAATGACAGAAATTTCATTTTTTTGGGTGAACTAAAGCCGCGGTCACACTAGACTTTGAACGTGCGAAATTTCTTCGGATGGTGTAACGGTCGTGATATGACGTCACGGTCTACAGCGTCTCTTTTATAAACATGAATTCAACACACAACTTAAAGTAATACATTAAAAATGTAAAAATATAGAACCTACTCGACTTTACTGCAAAAATATAATTCTTTTAATTCAGCCAAGAGGTCATGCCATGACGAATCGATCTTCTACTGGTCGCACGTCTTCATGTGATGCGAATTCGCAGGTGAGAGTTCACCAAACTTGAACTTTGGAACGCAGCGAAATGCGAAATTTTTCGCACGAGCTTGCGTTTCCGGTCTGACGCATTTGCATGCGTTTGAATGGAAGTCAATGGAACGAAAAGTGCAGTGTGACCGCCCCTTAAAGGGGATGTTTTACAAAATGTTCAGGATGCTTTTTTCCATTTATTTCCTACCCAAGTCGTCTGAAGTCACATGATAGCTCTGTGTAAGAAACAGACCAATTTTTAAAATTATTTTAGTCATATTTTGTAGTTCAACAACACCAGTCTCCCTTCACTGTCACTGCATAAGGAAAAAAATTCATACAGGTTTGGCACAAAAAGTATTCTTGTCACTTCATAACATTAAGGTTGAACCACTGTAGTCACGTCGACTTTATCAGTACCTTTCTGGGCCTTGAAAGTTGTGACAAAATTGCTGTCTCAGAGAGATCTCAGATTTCATCAAAATATCCTAATTTGTGTTCTGAAGATAAACGAAGGTCTTACGGGTGTGGAACGACATGAGGGTGAGTAAATAATGACAGAAATTTCATTTTTGGGTGAACTAACCCTTTAATCTTATAGGCAACATCTAATTTTCATAACCACACCTAATTTTCATAATTTTGTTTTAGTTTAGAAATTTGTGGAAACACTTCCACTGTTTTGTAGACTTAACATTCAACACCCAGGTACACTACAGTTCAAAGGTTTATTTTTTTATTTTTTTAAATTACACTTTTATTTAGCAAGAATGCATTAAATTGATCATGTGACAGTAAAAACTTCTACAAAAAAAGAATATTTTAAATGCAGTAAGTGTTGTTCTTTTGAACTTTCTATTCATTAATGAATGAAAAAAAATATCATAGATTCCACAAAAACATATTAAGCAGCACAACTGTTTTCAACATTGCTAATAATAAGAAATATTTTTTGAGCACCAAATCAGTATATTAGAATGATTTCTGAAAGATCATGTGACACTGAAGACTGGAGTAATGATGCTGAAAATTCAGCTTTGTCATCTCAAAAATATATTCGATTTTAAAATATATTAAAACAATTTTTTTTTTTAAAGTTATAAACTATAACTATTTTAGAAATGCAACCTTAGTGTCCATAAGAGACTTCTTTCATAAACATAAAAAAAAAAAAAAAAAAGAAAAAAAATCTTTCCGAGCCCAAACTTTTGACCGATAGTGTACAGTAGGACATGTTGTGCAGGCTGTTCTTCAGTCCCTCACAGCCTCATTTTCTTTAGTGTAAAATTAAACATGACTATGGTCTATTGACTGTGAACTCAGTGTGTTGAAGCTGAGGGCTATCACATTAGCTGAGGTCACGGAAGATGGCCCCACCATGTCCGTACAGACCTGTCAATGCGATTTTACTGGCTCACACACTTCCTTTATCACAGAGACACTCCGTTTGAGCTGGTGGAATATGTCATAACTGTTCAGGTGGGCTGTCAGTTTCACTCTGCATAGTTTAGTCACGAACAAAAAGCATCCATCTTCATTTCCTGATGATGCATTTCTGTCGATTTCTTCAAGTCATTCAGTATTCTGATGGGAAATATGTCTGTCAGTTAAAGTGTAATCGACCTGATAGTGTGCTCAGAGGCTGAAGCCATGAAAGTGCATATTAAATTCATGGTTGCTTTTCAGCTGGAGGCTGAATGCGAGTTAACACTACAGAATGGTGTTTGGTTTCTGATGATTATTTTGTTTTATCTATCAATTAAGTTGTGGGTTAATTTTGACCTGATTGGACATCAAGTTTAAAGGGATAGTTCACCCAAAAATGAAAATTCTGTCATCATTTACTCACCCTTATGCTGTTCCAACCCTGTATGAGTTTCTTTCTTCTGTTGAAAACAAAAGATGATATTTTGTTGAATGTTGGTATTTTTTTCTTACTATGGAAGTCAATGGCTACAAACATTCAAAATATTTTCTGTTTAGTTCAAAAGAAGCAAGAAACTCATATAGGTTTGGAACATCATAAGGATGAGTAAATGACGAAAATTTTCATTTTTGGGTGAACCATCCCTTTTATATAGACTATTAACATGAAAATGTAAACTTGTGTAAAAGCCTGTTTGTTGTGCATGTTGACCGATCCAAGAAACCAAAAACTCCTGAACTGATACTAACAGGTATCAAGTTGGCAGCATGGTGTTGTTCTTTTGGGTCACTGCTTGAATTCAAAGAAACTAGGACAAAATTAAACACATTGCAGCATACACAAATGTATGGTCTGTCCTCACCACAGGTCACAGGTAAATATTCTCAGCTGTCCCTCCCTCGGACAACCCTGCGTTCTGCTGAATGTTTGATAAATTTTGCACACACAATAAACTTCAAGCGCTGAACAAACAAAACACACAAGCTGAAATTTGGTCCCAACCAAAGCATCAATGACCGACCCTCATTCTTTAATCGCGGACAATTCTGTTCTGTCACTCCACAATATAGGCAAATCTGTAATACAACTGTTCACAGAAACATAATGCCATCCCTGAAAGCGATTATTTACTAATGAAAGAGCTGCAATATAGTTCTACCCCTCAGAGATGTTCAAAACTAAACTTGAAAGATAAATATACGTACTCAAGGGCTGCACATATTTTGCGTTTAAAGAAAGCTCCAGAGATTTCCACGAAATAAGAGCATTTCTCGCATCCCTTGCATGTTCATTTATTTAATATTTTGGCTTATCTGATAATGCTAGCATGTAACACTTCAAGCTACATTGAATACACTGCAGTTTTTTCCCCCACAGGGAAAGCAGGAAGAAAAAACAGTAATGCAAATAATAATCATCATAATAAAAAGCAGCAAATAATAATAATAATAATAATAATAATAATAAAGTAATTCTGCAAAGTTCAGAAAGTTAAATTAAATATTTAAAAAACAAAAACAAATAAAAATTACAAAAGCACATAACTAAATTACTAAACTGAAAATGTATAAATAAAAGGCAATTTAAAGTTTAATAGACGCTGTATACACAACGGTTCACAAATAATACTAAAAAAACACTGCTTTGCAGAAACTAACAAAATTAGTCCAATTTCATTATAGATGGGTTGCATGACATGCCATAATCCTCAAAAAAATAGAAAAAAAAAAAAAAAAGTAAAAAAAATAAATAAATAAATCATACTTATGCTGTATATGAATTTAAAATAGGTAAATTTTCCTATTTATAATGTGTCATGTTATTATGCAGTGCTATGTTTTGCACATAGCTGGACCCTGGTAGTTCATGATGATCAAGAATAACATAAAAATAAAAAACTTAAAGTACATTTCAGTTTTGTATGATAAATTTGGTACAGTGTTGGGTCACCATTTGAGTCCTAAAGAGAAATGACAGTACTGAACAGCCATGTCACACTCGCACATTACACTGGAATAATTATAGTGCTGTTAATTTTAACTAAAACTTTTTTTTTTCGTTCTAAAGTGAAGGTGTTTTGGGTTCAATGTGAGAGTACAATCACAGGTTCATGGAACTGATTTTCCATTGGACCCAGAGGTGTGTTTATTAGGTAATTCTACCAACTCTAACCACCAACATAGAGCACCTTTAATAGCTTGACTATAAGTTTTTGACTGTACTAAAGCATAAAAATACCATAATATGTTTGCAGATATTTATTAAACATGCTGAGTTCACATACTCATTTCTCTGAAAACCAATGCTACAGACAATTACTTTACTTTGAAATTTGCATTTCATGTAGGAATTTCTGTTTTTGTTTTAGTCTGTGCAAGACCGCACGTTGCCAATTTACCAAATAGTATTTCGCCACCCCGGGTTGCCAGTTGGCAGAAAACACATACAGCAAATTGAAGCTATGGAAGCCAGCGAACAAACTGGGTCAGAGATCACAGATTCTACCTGACCTAAAAAGCCTCAGCATCCATCTAAAAATCCATCCATCTTAAAATATCTATGAACGGGAGCATATTAAAACACGATATCAACTCATCATAAATCAATAAATAAACTAATTATCTTACAGTGTGCAAGTCTCCTTGACTTCCAATGTCAGTTGAGCTCGCTCCTGTTGCGTGTCCTCAAACTGGCAACCTGCGAGAGCGTTGAGTCTGAGGAGGAGGGGGTGGGGCAAATAATATTTTGAATTTGTACTGCAGTACCCATTTCATCCACTAGCTCTCATTCTTACATAAAGAACCTTTAAGCTAACTGAAATATTGTTGATAATAGCTAAAAAAATGTATTGCTTTTAAACAGAGAGCAGACACTGATGTTGCGATTGGATTGCGATTGTCAGAGGTTTGCAACTGAGTACCTTTAGAGAAGATCACATTCAATTAGGGCTAGGGGTGAATTATGACTCGGTTTCCACCGAGTGGTACGGTACAGTACAGTATGCAATTATTTCAGTTTCGAATGACAGAAGTTGTGAATTGTACCAAAATATCAAACCATACCACTCTTTTGGGACCCTTCCTTTGGGGTACCTAGCACAGTACTCCGGTACCTAAAGGGTGGAGCTAGATTGACAGCAGAATGTTGATTGGTTGACAGAGAATCAACACTTGCGCGTGCTACAAGGGGAATGAGACACAAGAGGCGCCGTTTTTTTAAATATCACAATACTGTTGCAACACAATGTTGGTGATGATGATCGTTACTTTCCGGCATAAATCACGCCCATCAAGTAAGGGTACTGTTGGCAGTAGAAACGCAAGCCGGATCAGTGTTTACCTTCCCGAATTGCACTGTAATGTATACTGTATCGCTCAGTGGAAATGAGCCATTAGTTGATTTAACAGTTTTGTATGCATGTTTTTTTCCCTCTTTGTGTTTTGTCTGATTTTGTTTGTTGTTATTACTGTTGTATCTGAAAAAAAGCAAAATCAAATTTTTCAAAAATGTTTTTGTTAATAGAAATAATGCTGTATTAAAATATAAATATTAGATGAAAAAAAAAATTCAGTTGCCGAGTTTTTTTTGCCAAGTTTCTAATATTAAGTTGAAGTATTAAAAATAATAAAATTGAAGCTAAATAAAAATAAACTAAAAACCTAAAATGTTAATAAAAAAAAAAAATTCTAATATACTAAAACAACACGACTGGAATATACTGGTTCAAATGCTCTGTACTAAAGAAAGTGTAAAAGTATTACATCATAAATCCAGTTCCAATGTAGCGTAACACGCACAGCTCTAGGGCTGGTGGTTGAAAGCAGTGGCTGATGCCCTCGGGGGCTGAAGTGATGCATTGCTGCTGACTGCGGACTGCAGGGGCTGCTGGGGTGGGAGAGCAGCTCACGGCAGCCCCGCAGCAAACCTCTGCTACCAGTTATTTCCATGCTTAGCCCAGCAGAGACCAACCCGCGCTCGCGTTCATGCCTCCGCCGGCTCAGGAAATCAGGTTGAGCAGGAATACGAAAGCGATTTCATTAATTATTGCAACCTTGCATTAGTGTTGTAGTGACAAACAAAAACAAGTATGATTCATCGTGCAATGCATAAACTATGTCACATTTATGAGAACGTATTACTGCGATTTAACAATGCAGGAACAATTAAATTCACATCCATAACCCGATGCGACTCGTGAACCAAGGACAAAAGCATCCAGAGAGTAATTATAGTGAAACGTGACATAGCAGCGGCCTTGTCCTCAAGCACCGTTCATCGGTGTCCTTCTGCTGTGTGTGTAGGGAACACAAATACATGCACACTCACACACATATACACTTCTAGGCACACTAAAAATGCACAGAATGGGTTCTGTATTACACAAGCAACTTTTTTGGCAATCCAGTTCATCTACAGGTGTTGCCATGACAACCAATCATTTATCCTTCAGATCCCCGGCTCGTGCCCATGGTGAGGAATCGTCATAACAACGCCACCGAGAGACTCCAAAAATCACAGATCGCTCTCATATCAAACCAAAGGCATCAACACACATACACACAAAAGAAAATTCCCAACATATCCAAATCCAGCACATTCTTGCCATTTGACCTTTTTCCCTGCACCCACCAACACTCCTACACGCAAAACACACGCACACAGCTGGGATATTACTCATGTAACTTCTGACTAACCACTGACGCCCATGTTCGCATTCACTATATGGGCGAATGCAAACGACATGCATATCAATACCCATTAACATACTCACACTGGGCATATTGGTCACTACGGCAACGGCTAACAGGGAGACTTGCAGCCAAGTGACGATAATTCTCGATTTCCAAATGATTTTCATCCCTCTGTTCTGATGTTCTCACACTTATCTCTCAGTTAGCTCACAGTGCTGTTCTTCTGCTAAACCTGCTCCAGATGCAAGAGCTCTTTCATACAGCGAAGCAATAAGTCATAAGAAGCAATGGCATGTCCCACATGCATTCAGGCTGCCCTAGATAGAACAGGCCTCTGTCACTTGACGAAGCGTGCGCTACTACAGGAGTCAGAGAGTGCACTGTGGAGGAGGAGGAGGAGGAGGAGATGAAATGGAGATTAAATGAAAGCGTGAACACAGACCTGTCTTTGTTGGAGGAGTCTCCTTCTGGCCTGTGGATCCAGTGGAAGAAAGAGTGAGAGACAGACAGAGAGACAAACAAACATGGAGACACAAAGAAAGTGGAAGTGTCAGTAATGTTATATTGTTGAACACATACACATACAACAATGGAGCAAATGCGCATTGATCTTGTGCAGGGAAATGATTTTGAATAATCACAAATATCAATGATTTTCTCAAAAGATCCACTTGAAATCCCAATTGACTACAGTTCTTTCAAATCCATACCAATCATGGATAGAAGGGGTAGGAACGAACAGTTTTGTGAAAACTAAAAATAAATAAATGTTCTTGTCGTAAGAATACCAATACAGTACCATATCAGCTATCACCATATTTTGAACTGCATCATGGCTAGAAAACTCACGTTACTTGGGCTTTCTTAAACAGAGTCCTAACCAGACAGGTTTACAATGACAATAGGGGCTTTCGCACTGGGTAGTTATATGAACTAGCCACCAGGGCAGTTCCCCGAGGACTATATGTTCTCATAGGGCCATTTTCCACGTCAGTAGGAACTCTGAAGTGAAATAAGCCAGCCGACAGTGCTGCATTTAAGTTTGGCACTCAACGTCTGGATGGGTTTTTATTGTGCGTCATGAGATTCGTGATAACGGAGATGGAATGTAGACGTACAAGTTATGCGATGGAAAGAGCAAAAAGGAGGGCTAAGAGACAATCTTCATGTTTCGCTTGGTCCCTTCGATGTCGCGTTGGATTTTTCCTGTGGTTTAAAGGTTAGCAGCGCCTGGATTCACTTTTTTATAATGGAGTTTGTTCGTGGAGTAAACTGTGTGCGTTTACACAGCTTTTTAAATGGTGGGTGCTGTTTCATATGGCATGCTTTTGACCAATCAACTTACACTTATGTCACTGGTAGTTTCCTATTTTGCTTGGTTAGACCCTACTCTGAAGTAGGAGCTAATTTAGTTCCCCCAAAAGGTGTTCCTAGAATTAAATTAATTCCCAGTTCCTGCTGTGCGAACACATCAAAAAGTGGGCACATCCACCATTAGTTCTAAGAAATATGAAAAGGTTCCGCTGGTGCAAAAGCCCCTAAATACAGTCACAATCAGAACATATTTATTTGAAGTTTAATATACAGTTATGTGGAGCAGAACTTTGAACCAAAGAGATTTCACCGTGGGTGGAGCCAGTTCACATAAATTCAACTCACATTTGTATAGCACTTTTCAAAGCAGCTTTACAGAAAATGCATGTTTCTACATTACAGTTTAGAGTAATCTTTTATCAGAGCTACCATGCACAACTCCACAGAAACCAAAAACCATAAGGTTTTTAACCTTATAAATATGCAAACAAGAACAGTAATGCAGGGCAAATCTGAACCAACTAATTAAGCTCTCCAGAACTGCTTGGTAAATCAAATTTAGGTGTGCTGAAGCAGTTGAAAATAAACTTTGCAGGACAGTGGGTCTCAAGGAGCAGGGTTGAAGACCTCTGATCCAGGGTTTACAAATGTGCAGTGTTAAATACTAAAGTTAAGAATGACTCTGGGTTAACAATATTAAAAATTCACCTTATGTTATGCCACTAGGTAGACTGACAAACCACTACCTTTTGTCACCCTCTCAATTTACACTAACTATAAAATTAGGATAAAATTAATACCACTTTGATTAGGAGAACAACATATAAAAAAAGCTATTCCACAAAGCAGCAGGTGTCAAGTTTGACTGCCATGAAAGATTCTCCATAGACATTCAATTATATCATAATTTCATAAACTCCATCAGTCAGTCCTCCAACATTACTCAGACTCACGTCTACGACAGTAATTGCCACCTTCAATGGACAAATGTAATTAACACCGGCCATGCTAATTATTCTGAGAAACAATCCCACCTCAACAGCTCACCCACAGCAGTAGTTACACTTGTTCATTAGCCGAAAGCATTACACCAGAGAAAGAGAAAGATTGTGATCACCCAAGTTGGGTCATTTGGATTCGCCGATGGGAGGAGGGTGAGAAAAAAGGGAAAAAAAAAAAAAAAAAAAACCAAAAAAAACACAGATATAAACCGAAATAGAGCTTGCATGAAAAGACGATGCTGTAAACGACCCTTGTGGGTGAAAAGAGAAAAGGCGACCCTAAAGAAAATGGCAAATGGCACGTTGGTGTGCCATCTGCTCAACACCACAGGAGGGATGGTGAGGGGGTGAACAAGAGATTGGGAAATCTGGCAATAAAGGAAAAAAATGGATGGATATATGTTGAAGTTGATTTGAATGAACAGTTAAATGATGTCTACCTGTCAATTACATCAGTAAAACAAGCCATCTGCACTCGGTGTCGTGACTTTCCATTGTTTCAGGTAAAAGTGATGCTAAGCTAAAGCTACAGTAGCAACACTAAAGCCACTCAGGTGAAAAGTAAACACATGGCCACATCTACCAGATGCTGTTTACGAGACAGCTAGTGAGTTCATGCATTTATCATGTGAATCATCCGATGACACCAAGGCAGAGGAGTTGAATCCAATTTTATCTTCATTTTATATATATATATATATATATATATATATATATATATATTTTTTTTTTTTATAATAATAAAAAAAAAAAACTATGGTTGATGTTTCTAAATGTGTTCATGTTTTAATTGTGTTAATGTGTTATTTTTTTATTTTTCACTGGACAAGTTTTTTCCTGCCTTCAAAGACTTACTTAAATCAAGCAAAGATCATTATAGTGTTTGGATCAGAATGAGACTCAGAGCGACACTGAATCTCAAGAATGAACAAAGTAACAAATTAAGCGACGAGGTGTTGGATGAGGATCTACACACTGACAATCATAGATCTGCTGTCCATGTAGCTACGTTTACTTGGACACTTTTAGATTAAATCGGAATTGAATCATTCTGATCGATGAAACCGAACATAGTATTTACATGAATGCTAAATAAAAGTGATCATGTTAATGTGTGCATTTATGTCACAAGCTTCAAATTGCATTCGATCTTTTGACGTGCTCGCACTGCACATATACTGTATAAAGAGTTTCCCAGTATTGGCACATACTAACCATCATCCTACCATTGCTTCTTTGTTTTAAAAAAAGCAGACTTATATATATATATATTTTTTTTCCCTCTGGTCCTAATTATGGAGATGACGAGCACATGAAGCTTTGTGGCACATTAAGCAGTAAAAATGCCCCTTCCCACATCCAAAACAAGGCATCTGTTGATGAGAGTCCAAAGCAAGGACTGCTGGAATGACAATGTCCTGAAGCACTTCACAGATGATGAGTGGAAGAAGAATTTTAGACTGACACAACAATCATTTATGACACTATATTCAACAACAACAGCTCGTTCCGTGCGTCATACATCATTACGCCATTTCTACATCACTGCATATGCGCAGAACTTTCCAGTTTCGGTTTTCAATCCGATCAAGTGTTAATGTCCAATCAAACTGATTAGAAAAGGTGTAAACTTACAATCCGAATGAAATTTCAATAGGATTTGGCCAATTTATTCCGATTGGCATGGTTACATGTGACTTTTTTTATTCCGACTGTGCTACCAGTCCGATTATAAGCGGATTATTAGGGTCCGTGTAAACGCAGCTTGTGAAACTCTTAATATTATTTCCAAATGATGTTAACGTTTTTCTATCAATACAAAAAAAAATTAACATGCATTATTTATTTTTTTTAAATCGCAAACAATATAGTAAAGATTCATGAATTTACAGATAGTCACTGAGAAGGTTTGCTTGCAGATTTTGTCGCAGCAAAAGGTGACTCAAATCAGTGAATTAATTTTTTTGGTGAACGGAAGCAAAAGATTAGAGTCACTGGTACAGTATCACCACCCCTAACAAATACAACAGTTAAAGCATGATTACTATGCAAGAAGTACACTATCTGCCCTAAAGAAAAAAAGTCTCAGATGAGAAGGAAAGCACTCAATTTATCAGAGGGCATTCAGGTTTCTATACATTGGAAAACAGAGCAAGAAAAACGAATATAAGAGGTGTGCGTATTAAAGAAACAAAACATAGAAAGTGAGCAACACAAAAAGGGTGCAATGATTTCTGCAGCCTCTTTCGCTCTCTCTCTGACTCTATGCTTCGCTCTCCCACACAAGTTGATCCACAATCTGACTCTGAGCTGAATTTTAATCACAACCTCTCCTACACAGTGGCCCGATCATATATACAAACCGAATCTCCACACCAACCACCTGCCTTAAAAACTACAGGAGATGCTGTACTGCAGTGCTCGACACTGATCCAATCCACTAACGTTAATCTGCACACTTCCAAGCACCAATCTGTATGCATTGCATGCTGCGATGGGGCCGGCTCAAGTGCACACTACAGGCGGGAGTGATCAGAGGTGCAATGGAGAGGTCGATTCCTCAGCAATGCAGGGAGGGAGACAAACAACCTAACTGTCAGCAGCACAAGGAGTGGCCGACTACACTTCTGTACCATCTCTCTCTGGATTTATATGGAATCTATTGACACAGAAAATGCTGGGAATGATATTGACAATCTCCAGGCTACTGACAGCTTTGCTCAATGTGGAAATCAACACTGTATTTTAAGATATTAATAGCATCAGTGATCAGGGATCACCAAAAATGAATCTAATCCCAAAGCAACAGGGTTGTGCACCATTCACAAATGAATTTATTACTTTTTAAATTGAAGTTCAGTCAAATTTGAATGCAAGAAAGTAAAATGAATAATGTTTAACTACAAAAGCAAGACATACTTTAAATGTCTGTTAGACAAAGTTTAGATGGAAGTTCCTGGAAGTTCCAATAATATTCACAAGCATAGTCCAATATGTTTTAATATCAGTTTATGACAGATTTAGCATGCCAATTAAATTCCAGGATCCCATGACATTAGCCTGTCACTCTGCCAAAGACCCAGCAGCACAACTCTGTCCAGATAAGAGTCTGTAGGCTTATGTAATGTTCAGGCTCAATGGCACAGCCAGCTGCCTGTCCGATGGCCTGGAAACAGTCCTATTGTGACAGACTGTTGCACTCAATTTCAGTTTTGTAAGACAGACAGGGTGCAAACTGGAGAAATACCCTCTGAAAGGTGCTTTCTTAGTTCTGCACCAACATTGCTAGTGTAATCTACAGTAAACGCTGCTAAAAATACTAGTGTATGACGCAAAACAGTGTGTAAAAACATATGCATGTGTAGTTCAAATCTTCATCCAGTGTCAGTGAATATTACAGTGCACACAGCAGTTTCCCTATACTTTCTTTTAAAGGATAGTTCAATCAAAAAATCCAGTCATCATTTACACACTCATGTTGTTCCAAACCTGTATGCTTTTTATTTGCATGACACAAAAGATGATATTTTAAAGAATGTTTCAACTGTCCATACATAGGGCTGGGACAATACATCAATTCTGGATACATACAATGATTCTGGATCGATTCTGATATTTTCATTCTCAAATCGATTCTGAGCTCCGTTTTAACAGCAGATGGCGCTCTAGGCTGGTTTTTAACTGAGTCATATAAGTGGTTAAATATACTAGCACCTCTGCTCATAATGCTTCTATAATGCTTCTATAGCCTTGTAATTCGCTTCAACATTTTCAAACTTTATGAATGATTATTTTAGGTTTAAGTGGTGCGTGTAAAGGCAGGAACACACCAAGCTGACGCCGACGAACTAGTGGCAACGAAAGCGGACAGCGGGGTTGGCTCACGTCGGCAGCGTCTGGGTCCAAAGTTGCCCTGACACACCAAACTGACGACCAAGTAGCACATCCGTTCTGCGCCTGTGTAAGATGAAATGCCTTTCCGTACCAGCAGGTGGCAGTAGCTGAACAGCCAATCAGAATGATCAGATGGACCGACAAGCTCCGATGTTGATTCAACAAGCCGAATCGGTCGAAAAAAAAAGCAGACGAGGACCAATGGTGCGTTCAAGTCCTCCTGGGAAGTTCGTATTTACGAGGTAGGAAGTCGTGTGTACGACGGTAGGTGCGTTCAAGTCACTTTTGTCGGAGTATGATGGCGGTGTGCCTTCTCTAAATTAATTATACAAAATAAAAACACTTCTGCTTCTAGAAAATGTAACGTTAGAGCAAAGAATGTGCATTAGTTGTATGTTGCTTTTTTATGTTTTTTAATTAATTTATGAAGCCATTGTAAACTTTATTGTTACATATCACATTTTTACATTGTGATGCCATCGTAGTTTTTGCTGGTAATCAGCTTACTTCGTTGTAAATAGTAAAAAAAAAAAATTTGTCAATGTCACTGCTAAATACCTGTAAGTATTGTGGTATTTCACTATATTTCTGACTGACACGCCCCCAACTTACGAGTTGCTTAAAGAGTTGCTTAAAGTTGCTTAAAGATCGGAGCTTAAAGAAAATTACGAGCTTCCCACTGGTATTAACGACATTGTGGTGGCGTTCATGTCGGTTCTGCTCGTCAATACGATCTTTCCGACATGACTTGAATGCACCACAACTTCAGCCGGGTGTGTCTCATGTGTCCTGAAAAGTGAAGCTGTTGGCTCTTTGATCGCCCCCTGGTGGCTGGATGCAGATCATAAACCCCGCCCTCTCAATGCAGTCGAATGAGACTTCAGTGAAAACTTAAAAATAAATTCTGCTTCAAATAAAACTTTCTGAAAGATGGTTTTGGTCATTTAAGGTAGTTATCACGCTGATATATTTTCAATTGTTCGTTTTTGTGATAATTTAGATTTTTAGCTAGCAATTTGATGCTATAAAAACGGGTCGTGTCGTCGTGATTCGCAGTTGATTGACAGCTTGTCTGAGGACTGTCGGAGCTTTGAGGGGAGACTGAAGATGTATTAACTAACAATTAATTTTCGATTTCTTTGTTATTTAACACCAACAAAATGAGTTGTTCAGAAGTAAACTGTACTAACCAACCGACAGGATCTGACAGATCACTGAACTTTTTTCTGTAACATTAAATGTGGGCGTTATAAGCTAATTAATAAATGTTATTAGTTAAGATAACACACCTAATGTTAACCATGTCGGGAAAAAGCAGGTGATCGTTATCTGGCAGTTACTTATTTTTATGGGTATACAATAATAATTAGCAGGACAAAACTAATGATAGCCTACTCTAATTACAGCAATCGATCTACTGTAACGTTAATTGAACTTGATTTAAAATGGCAGGACCGTTTCTGATGATTTAGAGTGGTTTCTAGAGGAATATTATATTGATTTTATCTACTGAATTTGCCGTTTCAAAAATATTATTGCTCTAGAAACAGAATAGCCTATTATTTTATAGGCAGAATTTTAAATTGCGTATAATTTTTAAGGTCTAGGCTATTTAAAATACATGAATGAGGACGCAGTCGTCTGGGCGGAAGTTTGATACCGTGACTCTGCCTCCGGGCTCCACTGACGATTCCTTCTGCGCATGCCCAGGCTCCAAACTTTTTTTTTTTTTTTTTTGACGTATTGCGTAATGTGCCAGTGCCATTTTGGCTTCAGTTCATTACAATGGAAGGAAGTGGCGTCGTGGCGTCCATCTTTTTTTACAGTCTATCCCTGCGTTCCAATGTCCATACTATCCATCCTAAATAGTATGTGAGATTAAAATAAGTGTGTCCCAAAGCATAGTAAGTTGAAAAGAGTATGCCAAAAGTCCCCGGATGGTCTACTATTTCCGGTAGATTTTTGAAGTGTGGATCCGTGCACACTATAAAGGCTAATATTGCCCACAACCCATTGCGCATTGGACGAGGATTCAGTTCAGAACTACAAACACGAGTAAAAAGTGTTAAAAAACTACAAAACATGGCGGATACGCGCGATCGACGCTGAGAGATTTGAGTGACTAATAATCAGTTTAACCTGATAGAAAATATATATTTAATGTTACCCGTGTTATTTTTCATCTGCAAATACCAATGTGGACTTTTATAAAGATCCTAATGGCCATTAACTTTTAAATGCATCATTATGCATTAATATGAGGAGAGTTCTCCTCATGAAAGACCCGCGACTGCAGATCAACGTGCTGTATTTCTCTATGATACGGTAGGAAATTAACTAAATGAAATGTGGAGGATGTAAGATGATTGACAGGGCAATTTACGGTGACTGGATGCGACAGAGAGAATTGACGCGATTGTATGACGTGTTAGTATGTCCCAAAGCTTGTCTACTCTTTTGCTACACACTCAAAAGTAAGTACTTTTTGTTCACAGAAAGAGTACATACTTTTAGGGCGTAGTATAAGTACTTGAATTGGAACGCAGCATATGACTTCAGCCGATGGTGCGGAACACACTGAGAAAACTTCTGAGCCGCCGACAAACAAAAACTGTCAGCTTGGTGTGTTCCTGCTTAAAAGGAACTGGAAGCAAGCAGACTACGTAGTGCCATCTGCTGCTGTTAAAAACTAAGCTCAGAATCAATTCGGGAGATAATCGCGATACACCGGAAAATATCAGAATTGGTCAGGAGTCTTTGTATCGCGAATTGAGAAATGATGTATTGTCCCAGTTCTCATACAACAAAAGTAAATGGGCCCAAAAGACTCACTGTAAGGGAAACAGGTACAGGTTTGGAATGACATGAGTTCGTGTCATATTTAGTAATATTGACTACACTGACAGATGAGAACCAAACTTGAATTGAATTAAGCTGGACAAATGGCACTATTGTATTCTGTAGAGCTGCATTAAAAGAGAATAAAATTTGTTTCATAATTAATGAATTTTGCAAAAACAAGACCGTTATTGTACCGAATTGCATCAACAATGAACTGACTCAAGCTCAATAATAACACTTTTGTCTTCTGTCAAGCTGGTTATAGCTGAATTATACTAATTTCATAATTTATTAACTTCACAGTTTGAACTGAATTGACTTGAGCTGAACAATGACACTATTGTCTTTCATTTGAATTGGTCTCATATTTGATGAAGTTTGTATCATTGATTCTGCTATTTTCCTGTTTAGTACTGTGAAGCTGCTTTGAAACAATCTGTATTATATAAAGCGCTATATAAATAAAAGTGACTTGACAATGACAGAATTTTAAATTTTGAGTGAACTATTCTTTTAAAATATATTACTATAAACTGTAGCCTTTTACAGTACTTAACACTCACACACAACCAACATCTTAAACGGTTTTTGCATGCAAACACACACTCTCTTGATTGACAGTTTTCCAAACAGCCAGCATGGAGGCTGTGGAGACTGTACTCTACAGTAGATCCTCAGCTATGCAGTAAAAGAGCCCTCGGGCCTGTACTTACTGTTTCTGCAGAGAGCTTCCCAAACTGGTAGCAGCACCGTCTCTTTCTCGTTCCCTATCTCGGTCCCTTTCTCTCTCCGTAGAATTGGGTCCAGCTGACAGGCTTTGGCCGAGCCTTGTGTGCGTGTTGGCATTGACTCGGCGATCCCGTGGTGGCACGGGTGGCGGTGGGGGTGGGGGCGCCGGAGCCGGGATGGGTATTGGGATGGGCCCGCTGTTGTGGCTCAGATTGGCGTAAATGGCGGTGGAGGTTGCAGCGTGGGACGTCGGTGGCTGGACAGGGTGGATGGGAGGTGGAGGTGGGGGTGGGCAAGGCTGTCGGTCCAGCCTCAGGTCTTTGTTTTCCTGGCTGAGTCGGTCCAGCTGCACTTCCAGTTCCTCGATGCGCCGCCGTTGAGTTTCCAGAAGCTTCTGTTGGCTCTCAATGATGTTATTGAGCTCCAGCAGGTACTCCACTGCCCGATTAGGGCTCTCTGGGCTGCCCTGGCCAGCATCCATGTTGATGGACACCTGCACGACAGTCACCTTTTGCTGGGACAAGCTTCTGGGATCACCCTGTAGGAGAAAGCTCTCCCCCCCACGTGGAGTGGGTGGGGGGGAGAGACGGAAATGTGTTGGAGTTAGAGTTGGGTGAACAGGGTAAAAAAGTCAGTGGTTTCAATCTGAGATTCCCTCAAAGTTAGATTCAGCTTCCAAAGTCAAAGTACTGGAAAGTGATGAGGGATTTCCATTTTGGGAATGTGTATTCACATGTAAATGATGATGATGATAATGAGAGGGTTTGCTCACTTGTTCACGATGGGTGTGAGCATGTGTTTGTGTAAGTGTGCATTGCTATTCTTCTGTCAAGTGTGCCATTTTTCCACTGCCACCAAGGAATCATGGAATTGAGATCAAAGCCGGTTTGTGAAAATTAATTTCATCAGTCATTCAGCTAGATTTACTCTAAATAGGTAAAATGAAGAAAGAAAAAAAACTAATTCGGCAGTCACAAAACATTCCCAGCATTTCAAGTCCAAGGGAAGGATGCACTCCAAAAAGCCAAGTCAGCAAATATCCATTAAACAGGAAGGAAAGCCGATTTCCTTTTCGTCCATTTCTCTGGTGCACATCCTCTTCCGTTTCTCTTTGAAATGTGGAGTTGAAGCACTGCAGCTGTTTTCTGGCTGTATATTCATGACTCATATTCCAGACTGAAGTGTTTGGGAGACATTTTCGTCAGGAGTCATTCTATTCCAGAGGCGATCGAGATGGAAAGGTGTATAGAAGGAGCGAGAGAGAGAGAGAGAGAAAGAAAGAGAAGGAGAGAGAAAGAGAGAGAGAGGGAGTAAAGTTCTTCTGATAAATCCACTGCAATACTAAATTGGCTTCTGGGAGGTGTGCGCATGTCTTTCAGAACAACCCAATTCCCCCTTCTCTCTTCTTTGCACCCTAATTACAATAGCAAGATCTCTTCATTCAAGCCATTAATATTGCTTATCATTATACATTTTAAGACATCACCTGGATTTCCCACGCATGATGTATTTCAACTCATTGCAAAGTCCGTTCAACACATTTGATTATTTCCTAACACACACTGTGCATCTTTACACCTATATTCCATTATATGAACCCAAATCTATCTTCAGTGTAAAATAATCACATCTATCATCAATGTTTCATGCACGCGTTTGTCGTTTACTCACGAGCGGTTTCACACTTATTGCCCAGACAGTCCTTGAAGACAATCGAGCGTCTCCAACGCGTACAGCTGCGCGATAACGAGGCGATATGTAGAATACGTCCCAAAACGAAGACGTCAAAGTCGTTTAAATCTCCAAATTCGACGTTCCAACGCAAGAAATCTGTGATTTTTACGAGTTAAAACCGAGCAGATGTTTATTGATTTTTTTTGTCGCTGATAGTCGCAACGCGTTCCTCCCGATCAGCTGAAAGAAAAACGAGAAGAAATACAATCCTTTCAGCAGGATGTCCAATGCCTGTCGAGTTTTATGTTGCTTTGTATAATCAGCGCAAAGGCGCTCAGGTCCCGAAACAGCTGAGACGCGCAATACAGCGTCCGCGTGCTCGTCCACACAGTGTCAAGCCAATGCGCGCGAGATCATTAAATAACACCCATGCTGATGGAGCACAGCTGTCACTAACATTTTAAGACAATTTATAGAGACTGCGTTGGATGACAACTAATTAAATACCAAAAACGGTTGTGTATCCCAGTATGTGACATAATGTCAAGCCTTATTGATGCCACTGACTAAAGATATTCGCTAATGAATGAACTGCTCACATGTTGAACAGACGTGCATTCCCTCCTGATGCTGCCTGGATAGCCCTGCACCTGCCGCCCCTCGCCGCCATTCGGTTTCACCGCAGTGTCCACATGTGTCTGGAACGCTAGTTTTGCAGCATGTCGATGATGCTCAACGCCTCTCGCCGTGGGAACGGGTGATTCAGGGGTTAAATTCATTTGAGTGAGTCAGAGAGAATATATTTTTCTTTTCAATCGAGGCTCTGACGTTGGTCCGAGCGTGTAGCGCTAGAGGAACATGCCGGGGAAACTGTGTCCCCGTGGTCGGCCATTTTGGAACGCGGTAACATTCAGTTCGACTGAGAGTGGCTCCTTGCGCTGAGCCAAAATGAGTGCAGTTTCTCGCGCGCGCTCTCGCTTTCCCTCTCTCTCCTATACACCTCACTACTCAAACCGAAGGCTGTGTGGTGCAGAAAAAGCAAGAATGGGTTTACACATTGGGGCAATGGTTTTTCATTCAGTGCAGCCCAAATTTAAATTTCACACAACAACAGGTAGCCTATAGCCTACGACATGGATATAAAACCAGGCTTTGCCCGGCTAATGCGATCTTAAAATGATGACAGTGCCCAATCTGAATATTTTATTTGAGGTTTTAATTTCTACTGCAGCAAAAACCGCGAACAAGTAGCTTTTGCCTTTTACAGCAGTTTTAGGACGTTTCATGTGCTGAATCACTCTCATGCTCTCACTCCTTTCAGCACCCACATTAAACCATCCATTTTTTTCTTACTTCCACCCACACGTCCTGCCCTCTCTTTCTCTCTCTCCGTGCCTTAGTCAAAGCTGAACTGTGTGTGAGTGAAAGGGATGTGCTAAGCACATGCAGGAAAAGGACAGACCACTAGTATGTTGTGGTTTACTTCATCGTTAGAGCTTAATTGATCTATTTAACAGCAGTGTGATGCCACATTCAGGGTAGGCTATTATCTGTATGGACAGTTTTTTAATAGAATCTACCAATACGATGCAGCACACCAAGCTTGTGCTAGCTCTGTTATACAACCTAGAGAATCTCAATCAGCTCCCTAGTTCAATAGTCAGTGTACTATCAAGGGAAGCAGTCATTTCAAGAACTGATTTATTGTCCAAGCCATTCTAGTGATAAATTCCCACAATGCACTACAAAACTAGTGTGAATCACTTATGATGCTCAAAAATGCTACAGCTTTCATGGTTTTGCTGGTCCAGGATGAATCTTTAGCCATCCATGCCATTCTGCGTCAATGGCTCATCAGCTCACTCCATATGCCCTCTTCTTAAAGTTCATGGAAAATGTGTTTGCGCGTGAGAGTCTGAGCTCTACATGGGCGAATTGGGCACGCTTTGCTCATATAGAGCATACTGATATCCACTGTGTTTATGTAAGAGGTGCATGCGGAGGAGAAAAGAGTTGCAGAGAAGAAAAAAAAAAGGGATGGAGAGAAATCCATTTAATTTCTTACTCTCCCACACAGAAACCTTAATTATTCAGCTGCATAATTCTCTGTGCATTTTGATGCATCTTTATTGTCATCTATCTATCTATCTATCTATCTATCTATCTATCTATCTATCTATCTATCTATCTATCTATCTATCTATCTATCTATCTATCTATCTATCTATCTATCTATCTATCTGTCATCCATCTCTTTCTCTTTGTTCATCCAACCAACCATCCATCCATCCATCCATCCATCGTCTCTCTCTCAATCCATCCAATCTCTACGGTCTCCCTCTTCTTCATTATTCCATTCCCTTATATCTTTCGTTCCTGTTTTTCATCTTTCTTGTGCTCTTTTATGTCTCTGACACCAGTCAGAAAGAGAAAGCTGGAGAACATTGTGAAGATCTGAGCTTCAAAACTACTGTCATGTTTTCAGCCCTCCCCATCTCTTCCTCTCTCTCCCCACAGGGCAACCGCAGCGTTTGTTTTTTCACACTGAGCTTTCCATTCCCTCTTAAATGCTTTAGGAACATTTCCTATTCTTTAACTATTCATTCACGAGAAGCAGCGCGTTATATAAGGAGCTTCATCAACATGTCACATCAGTTTTACAGTTGATCTGATATTTGCTCTGCAGACTTTACAGAGCTGTGGTGGCTTCATGTGGTCTGGTCCAAGTGTTGTCTCGTTCTGACAGTGACATTAGTGCTTAGATAGCAGTGGCCGTGCTCCATTAAACAAAGGGCAGGAGGGACGATTGGACACAGACCAACAGTTGGTTTGTAAAATTAATTAAGTCACATTCGGACACGCTGTAGTGTCTGCCAAAACTATAAATGTAAATTATATCTTCTATGCTTAAAGAACAGAAGTCTGTCATTAAAATATATGGATGAAAAGAGATGAGAGGATGAGAGTGTGTTCAGGGCTAATGGCATCTCAAGCCTTTAGCGACAAACCTAAGCTGAACAGGGACAAATATCCATTTTACACTGTCCTTCAAAATGAAACTGGCCACTGGTTGAAGACCTATACTGTATAATAAAGTGTTACTGAAAAAATGTTTTGTCAGAATGCACAGAACGTAAGCCATTAACAGTACTGTAACTGATATCCACCTTCCTCAATACCTGATCAAAAACATAGCATACTATCATGATATCTTATCAAACTCCCTTTACCTGGAGACAGTGTAAATATAAAATGGAAATAGGACATGAATTTACATTGGACTAGGACAATCCTCATTTCTTAAGTCCACCACCTGCCAGTGACACACATACAATATCAAGGCCAACTACATAATGCGCAACATATCGGAGATGCTGTAATGTACAGCCCTTGTGAACACGCCTCGCACTTATCGCAGATTACGCTTCATATGCGAGTGACACAAACCCTCCTCGTCCCATCTGAAGCAGCCTGTAGCTTGCTGATTAAAAAGGTCAACATGACATTTCCCTGGTGCTCAACATCCAGCCCCCTTCTGCTTCCCTGAGCAGCACACATTCACGCCCCAGCAACGTGTCTGTTTCTCAGGCGTAGGTTACGTGCGCTCTCAGACTAAAAATAAAAGATATTGTGATCTCTCAGATCATATTATTAACTATTAGTCAGCTGAGAGATGTTTAAATCAGAAGATAGAAACGTCTGCTGGTTAAAAATGGGCAAATTCTCTATGTGATCTGAGTTTTGAGCCCAATATGCTGGGGCAAAATAGAGGGAGGGAGGATGAGGCACAGAGACCCTGTTCACCCTCCCGTTTCAGAGTTAACATGGTGTAGGGCATATAGTGTATAATTAGTGAGAGCAATTAGAGAGAGAGAGAGAAGCCTTACTGTTATTGCCACAGGCCTGCTTGCTGCTATAAAATATAAAAAGTGTAATAATCATAGTTCGAAATGTATTTTGATTAATGCATGTGTGTGGGGGGGGATGGTCCATTTCATTTAGTTACATTGAGTAATGTTCATGTGAAGTACTGAAACTTTGATCTAGATATTGTGAATTAATCAACAGCAGCTTTGTTCTAAAAGCTGAGGTACCTATACATTTAGCATGTTAGGACATTAGCAGGTAATTTCATAAAATAATTAATTTTTCATTCAGTGATAAGAATTTTAGTATGCACTGCAAGATAAAAGAAAACAGAAATGCAGATTATAAAAATATATTTTACTTAAATGGGGTGGTTGATAATGATTTCACTTTTTTATTTTATTTTAGTTAGTGTAATTATTACAGAATTAAAAAAATCTCGAGATTAAAGTTAAATTTCGAGAAAAAGGTCGAAATAAAATGTTGAGAATAAACTCATTAAATTACGAGAAAAAACTTGTTAAATTTCAAGAAAAAAGTTTAGATAAAATGTTGAGTATAAACTCGTTAAATTATGAGAAACTCGTTAAATTAAGAAAAAAGTCGAGATAAAATGTTGAGAATTAAGTCATTAAATTACGAGAAAAGTCGTTAGATTATGAGAACAAATTCGTTAAATTATGAAAAAAAAGTCGTTAAATTTCAAGAAAAAAAGTCGAGATAAAATGTTGAGAATTAAGTCATTAAATTACGAGAAAAAACTCGTTAAATTTCGAGAAAAAGGTCGAAATAAAATGTTAAGAATAAACTTGTTAAATTACGAGAAAAAAACTCGTTAAATTTCAAGAAAAAAGTTTAGATAAAATGTTGAGTATAAACTCGTTAAATTATGAGAAACTCGTTAAATTAAGAAAAAAGTCGAGATAAAATGTTGAGAATTAAGTCATTAAATTACGAGAAAAAAGTCGTTAGAATGAGAACAAATTCGTTAAATTATGAGAAAAAAGTCATTAAATTTCGAGAAAAGAAGTCGAGATAAAATGTTGAATTAAGTCATTAAATTACGAGAAAACTCGTTAAATTTCAAGAAAAAAGTCGAGATAAAATTGAGAATAAACTCATTAAATTACGAGAAAAAAGTCGTTAAGATTGAGAACAAATTTGTTAAATTACAAGAAAAAGTCTTTAAATTATGAGAACAAATTTGTAATTTAACAAATTTGTTCTCGTAATTTAACGACATCTTTCTCATAATTTAATGTTTATTCTCAACATTTTATTTTGACTTTTTTCCTCGAAATTTAACGAATTTGTTCTCGTAATTTAACCACTTTATTGTCAACATTTTATCTCGACTTTTCTCGAAATTTTACTAGTTTATTCTCAATTTTATCTCGAGCTTTTTCTCGAAATTTAACGAGTTCTTCTCGAAATTTAACAACTTTAATCTCGAGATGGTTTTATTTTTTTTTTATTATTGCTTGGCCCTAATCGTCTTCCGTAAATGTTGGACAAACACAAAAATGGCATGTTTTTGCTCACACCCAAATCGGGGCAAATTTGACAAGTTAGAATAAATGATCTGTGGGGTATTTTGAGCTGAAACTTCACAGACACATTCTGGAGACACCGGAGACTTATATTACATGTTATAAAAGGGGCATTATAGCTCCCCTTTAAAATCATTGATAAAAATGGTTCAATAATGCTTGAAAAATTTGTCTCCACTCAAGTTAAAAAAAAAAAAAAAAAAAAAAAAAGATACCTCGGGATGGGCATAGAGATTACGTCACTTCCAGCTTGGATCCATCCTCTTAGGAAGATTTCAGAACACCTGTGAAGAGATGATGCCAACCCTTGCCAGGGGAAGATTTCAGATGACGCAAACTATGAATCAACATGCACCACTGCCAAATTTTCTGTTCTCTGCTTTAATGAGATCATTGTTTCTAGTTAAATGAATACATGATGTTCCTAACTGCATGATTTGTATTATCTTAGAATTGTGCATTTTTGACATATGGAGATCATTTGGACACAGTCACCTCTGATAACAAATTACTCTAAATTATAATGTAGACATGCATTTTCTTTAAAGCTGCTTTGGAACAATATGTTATACAATAGCGCTATACAAATAAATGTGAATTGAATTGACAAGTTTTTGTGCTTATATGTTGTTAGCTTAGCAACATGTGTTAAACTGGGCTAGTTGAGAGCTGTGCTCTTTATGCAAGTAGCACTATTTGTGACTGTTAAAAGTTGGTGTTTGTGAGCATCATAACAGAAATCATAGTTTCATTTCTGTTACGATATGATAGAATTTTGGGGTTGTTCACACAGAATGCGTTTTTGCATTCCACTGTGCTGCTTTTACATAGTTTTTCTATGTAAACATGGTAGATGGACATGTTTGACTGTTGTGCTTGCATCTTTTGCAGCATTTTGCACAACACTTCTAAAAACATGGCAGTCAAGTTTCAACTCTTGTTCCACTGTCCTAAATCTTGTGTTTTTAAAGCTGCTGTCCGTAACTTTTTTTGGTTGAAAAAGAAAATCCGAAATCAATTCTTGAGCAAGTACATTACCAGCCAGTGTTCAAGACTACCTAAGCCCGATTCACAATGGTAAGCTTGTAATAATGTTTTATAATTCAGGTGGTACTGGTGGGTTTCTGTTGGAAATTCGAGCATGCCACCGTTCGTCTTTGCGTCATTACTTCACATCTGTTTACATGAAGAAGGAGTCCCAGCTAGAAGGCTATATGGCATGTGAGGATGCTGCCTGTGGCGGATCATTTATACAGCCTTTTCTCATAGCATCTGGAATAATTAAACTCATTATTGATGGCGGATTGTAATCCAGAAAGGTCCAAATGACAATCATCAGTGAAAACTGGAGATTCACCCGTAGTTAAAAGCAAAAGATTTCAGACTGCGGAGTGGCTACAGAAATTGAAATCCACAGGTAATGCTAATACACAGTCATGCTGATGTTGTTAACATTAACAATTTGAGAAAAAAGTATAACAATAATAAAAATTTGCACGGTTTGACGTGATCCGAGCTAAGGGATTGTTAGATATATTGGCAGCAAGATTTATTGTAATGCTTTTTTTTCTCAGTTGGTCAGAACAAAAGTGGCAGACATGTTACTTGTTCAGACGGCATTTTCCAGTGACAATTCTTATTTTGGTTATACTTCTAAGACTGACGTGGTGACCGACAGCAAACATTAGATTTATCCATGCTGAGGAGCCGTTCCGAGGCACAACCCATGTGAAGATGATAATTCCACAAATAACTGCAATTGCAGTTTTCAAACAGAGATGGTGACAAAGAGGCAAAACTTACAGACTGCAGCTTTAAACACTTTAAACACATTTACATGAAATGTATATTGTAAAAAAAAATATCCTTCTGGGCTGTACTTTTTTGCATTCCCCTGTGCTGTTTTTCCATTGTTTTTAAGTAAACTTGAGCTAAACAGATGGGTTTCACCTTTGCATGTGTATCTTACATCTTTTGCAGAGTCTCGAGCACAATATGGCGCTAAAAGAAATTCAACTGTTAAGAAATGCTTCTAGACCATATGTTTTTTCATAACACTACCCTGAATCTTGCATTTTTAAATGTTAAAATGAAAAATGAAAATGAATTTACACAGATCTTTTACTTTTTTTTTTTCCTGTGTGAACATGCGATAGATGGATGTCTTTGATTGTTGTGCTCACATTTCATGCATGACAGCTTTCTAAAAAGTGGCACTCAAGTTAAAATGTTACATAAAAAAAATTCTCATTCCACTGCTTATGTTTCACATTTAAAAAACAAACAAAAATAAAACATATTGTGTGTGAACGGCCCCCTTAGAATGCAGCCGACTACATAAAGAGGTAGTTTGTGATTGAGAGATCAGTTTGATATTTTCCTCTGCAGTAGATAGCGAATATTTAAAATGCTGGATGTTGTATGTGTAGGAGTCTATTCCCAAGTGACACAATGATGTGTGCAAGTACTCGCCTGTTGAAATGCAAAGCCTTGAAATTCCGAGGACCTGCTTCCTACAGGGTTTCTGCAGGTTTCATCAAATCTAATTTTTTCTAATGCTTTTTAATGCCTTTTTAATGCCAATTTAAAAATTTTTAATGCCATTATATATATATATATATTATATATATATATATATATATATTATATATATAAATGTCAATAGATGACGTCATGCGGCAATTTGTTTGCTTCTCTGCTGCTGCCCTTTGTGCTCTAATGTATTTTAATACAGCCAAATTCTCAATTTGTAAATAAATCATGTAAAATGTATGATTCATCTTTCATTTTAAATTCTTAAATCCGATCAATAAATTTAATTAGAATAAGACACTAAGTGCTGTTACCAGTCAAATCAAATTTACAAATTTACAAAACAAACAAACAAACAAAATACAACTGCATTAAATAATGTTATGGGATTGTAAGAAATGTTGGGGGGAAATTATACTTTTAAAAATTAAACTAAACCACCAGTAGGTGGCATCAAGTAACAGTCTTAATAAGTGAGTCATTCATTTAAACGATTCATTCCGATGGCTGATTCATTAAAGAATGAGGCAGTTGTTTATGAATGGGTCATTAAATCTTTGACTCAAAATGCTTCAAATTGATGAAATATTCGAACGAAAACAAGGCTGAGCCTGCATCTCAATGGACATTCTATCCTTCCTAAATAGTATGTAACATTATTAATATTCAATACTATTTAGGGCGGATAGTATGCACATTGGGGCTGAGTGTTGCTACACTATGGTTCTGCTGTGATCTTTGTTTTAAACTATTTTCGCTGTTAAAATAGAACAAAAACAGTCAATGTTCCTTCTAAAATGTAAGTGACTTATTAACTATTTGTTAACCAAACTGTTGTATGAAATCAGTATCACGGTTTTAATCGTGATATCGGTAGCCTATTTAGGAAAACGCAGTATGTTTAACTGAGATTCTTTTTGTGTGTGCTTCGCTCATGTTTCCATTTCTCCTGGAGATGGTGCGTGAGCCTCAATGGTGCAACCTTGTTATCATCAGTACATTATACAGCCTATTATCATCCACTATCGATCGGCACTTACACTAGATGTAATAAAATCATTCTCGCGTTTTTTTTGTTTTTTTTTTAGATTAACATTTTAATCCGGGCAAGTAAAATTCTCTTTCACTTGCCCGTTCAAAAATACACTTATCCCGGACTAATTGAAAAGCGTTAGTGTCGAGCCATGACATGTTGTACCAGCGCTAAAATCCTGACGAAAATCGAGACAATGTCTGACAAAAATCACAATACACATAAGATACAGACAGTTGCTATGATTTTGGCTAACGTTATATGTACACGTAAAATGATCACTCAGGTTAGAAGCAATAGTATCTATTTTATTTGTTTTCTGACAGAGCGCACAGCCTCAACTGAATGCGCTGATCCTCTCAGCCACTCACTGAACAGCAGACGCAGAGAGAGGTGCGCCTGTGGCAGCGGCAAGAAAGCAAGATCTTGCGCTCATGCGGCAGTACCGGTGGGTCTCGGAAGCTAGATCAGGTTAACAAGTATATTTGTTACAACACAAAAGTCGCAAAAGGGGTCTGAAAAGTCGTTAAGTTGGCAACACTGATGCAGCCTTCCGCAGGTCCCAGCCCGCCACTGTCCAAAACCGCATTACGACAATTTGGCACCGGCCGGAGGCAATTACCAAACTGGTTCCGTGTGTATCACACCAATGTACATATTTTACGACAGCAGGAATAAAATTTAATGCTTTTTAATGCCATTTAAGGCCTTCATTTTCGCAAAATCCATTTAATGACTTTTAATGCCCCGCGGAGACCCTGTCCTAGATGATTAGCATAGTTTATGCTAGCAGTCTCCAACAAAAAGCTTTTTGACAGGTTTCTTTGCAGAGATAGGTACTTTCCATAGCAATTTAAAAGAAAATTAGATTAGTCCGATGTGTTGGATCACTGCTGAGAATCTAAAGATAATTACTGGGAACATGGCATTAAATTTATATTACCATTAGTAACAATAATGATAGTAAAATATAAAATATATAAGACTTGCGCCTTAGAACTCATCTGCTTGGTTTTAAAACCTAGTGAGCTTCCTATAAAATAAGATTTTTGGAACTTTTCAGAATGCATTGCAATTAGCTCAGTGAAAAAAAAAAAAAAAATCGAATCTGTATTTTTAGATTTAAGAGCTTAGCAACATGCTGACACACCAAACCCAACTGAAATCAATTGTGGTCTATATGCAGCTCACTATGTTTTGGAACCAAGCTATAGAGCAAGTGGAAATGAGTGAACACAACATCTTTTATTTAGTTTTATTCAGTTTATTTCTTTAACTGCATGTCATTATTCATAATTCAAAACTCCCTGTTGATGCATTCAAAAACAATACAGTATCTTCATACATATCAAGAGCAACAATTAAAAACCTGTACATCTGTGTTCAAGGTGTCCCCTCACGGACTGCTATTTACACACTCAGCATCTTCCCTGTAGAGGGCGCCACTGAAATAACGGCTACTCGAGGTCTTGCTTCAGACCCGGCAGGTAAAAATCTGCAACACACTGCTGCCTGCTTCCTCATTTTCTATACTTTAGAGTCCTTTCTACACTAAGTCAAAATGAAGGAGAGGACACTTATGCTAAAGGAAGTAGAACCTTTACACATTTTTTGGCCCCATCCAAAGACTTGAAATAGTTTTAACTGCTTTTCGCTGGCTTGTGAGTGGTGACCTCCATATGCACTGAATGACGGAAAGCGAAATAGCCACCGCAGCCAGCCAGTTGGAGGATCAGCACCAATGGAGAAAAAGAGATCATGTCAAGAATTCAGACTGGGCGGCTGCCTCAGCGAGGTCTCTACTGGTGCAGTGGTTACTTCCTTTATACAACAGAATGTCCTCTGCTTTCATTATCATGGGCTGAGCTGTCTGGCACACAGGGGTGTAAAAAGCACTGAGAAATTATACTGAAGTATGAGTACGGTGTCAAAGATTTACAGTATCTAGCCAAAAACGCATCTGAGTGAAAGTACAAAAGTTCTACTTGGCATTTAAAAGTAAACAACTTCTTAGCTTTAGAAATCAAATCAAGAGACAATGGACATTTTCTCATTTTCTGTGCAGAGCAACCCATTTAGTCATATTTTTCAATGTTCTGGAAATATGACAACTTCTTTTAAAAAAGTCTGAAATTGTTAAACGTTATAAGCAGAAGATGTTGTTTGACACACAAGTATAGTTGTTTATATCAGTGCTATTTAGTACTGATTAGTAATTTGGATTTCATTTTGTTAGTATTCGAAATTTTGTTATGTGCTTTTGTCATTTACTATAGTAAATAAAAAATGAATGGGTTGTTTCAACCCAATTTTGGGTCAAAAATGGACAAACCCAACCATTCGGTTACATTTTTAAATGCATTTTTTTAACCCAACAGTTGGGTTTGTCCATATTTGACCCAAATTTGCATTTTTTAGTTTTTTTTTTTTTTTATATTTCTAATAGTTACCAAGACAACATTTCTCAAGTATCGAAAACATTTTAATAGTTTCAGTTAACACTGATTTATAGACTGATCAGACTGAACTGTTTTTTCCCATTAGTCTTCAACAATGCATATATATAACAAATAAAATGCATTGTTTTAGGTCAAAAGATGAAGATTTGTGTCTCTTCACAAGGACAAATGACCATAATTGGGAAACATTTAAACTTTTTAATGCATTTCATCATGACGGCCAGTGTAATATGCACTTAAGATCTAAATTAAATTGTAAGAAGTAATAAAAAGTATGACTTTTTTTCCCCTCACAGAAATATAATTTTGCAAAAGTATAAATATTCAGTTTTTAAATAATACTTAGGCATAACAATGAAGTACAATCCCTCAAGTACTTTACACCCCTGCTGACTTTTATCCTATATTTCTAGAATATAGATATAAAAACATCAGCTTTTCTTTCCTCTTTACAAATAAAATTGTTCTTGTTCTGTACAATGGCTGACTCCTTACAAGGCCAATATAGCAAATTCAAGTTGAAAATTCAAAGCTGAAACACTTCGTTCGTGTTTTGACATTTTAAAAGCGTCAAACTCAGAGGGACAAACGTTGCCCCTCAGCATTTCTCTCGGTAGAGGAAAAGAGTATGACATCATTGATTAGCATTTAAATGGCACATTTGCACTGATAGGAACCTTGCAGACATTATTATAAAAAACATTGCATTGTTGTATTCATATATCGGTTGGCTCAGAGTATGGCTCGTTTTTGAGACTACATCTCTGACTACTGAACATCTAAGGATCTAAACTGTCTCCGGTACGAGGAAACCTATATGGGGCGAGACAATGTTTGGTGGGCATGCTAATTGTTATCATTGTGGACTACATACTTGAGGTCTTTGTATCTCTAAATCTTGCTTTTAATATGTTGTTAAAGACATGAAGAGGGCTATAAAAGAGGGCTGTGCAAAAACCATGGTGGGCACTAGGGGGCAATCAAGCTGTCAGATCAGATTCCACAATTTGACTAATTTGAAACAGACAACAGATGTTCTATAAAACATTGCGATTGGCCTCCTGGGCTGTGGAATACATTATCATGCCATTGGGACATTTGATTTCAATTGTAAGGGCCAGTGCTATTAAAACTAGTATACTCACTACAGACATGCAAGACTGAATTAGAAGAATCATTTTAAATATCAAGCTTCTCGTCAAGCCAATGGGCACCTCGGTTTGAAATGTAGCACATTTCGACAGTGCTGTATATTTCTGATATGTGAGACACTGGGGGATTTAAAAAAAAATTAAAAAAAAAAGATATGTCCAATGTCTATAATTATGTACAATAAGCTTGCTTATAAGATCTGCTACATTAAGGGAAATGCTACAGTATCTATTAACGTTTTGGAAAACAATCCAAATCTTCCCCCTCACAAAAATAAACCCGAAACGAAACATTTACAAGGCTCATCCCAGTTTCTGTACAGTACGTGCTGATGCCAATGGGATAATTGGGTACAAAGTCAACATCAATACCCAGGCTGGTTGAGGATTCTGAGCTTCAGATAACACCTCAAAAGTATGTGTAATACTCGTGTAAGAGCCCTGATTTAAAGTGTTAACACTTAAGATCATTGTATCACTTTTCCGAAACGCAAATTGCTAAATGCTTTCAGGCTGTGTATGGCAACAGAACTCGCATGTGATCTTCTATGCAAGCATTTATTGATATGTTACAGCACAGTAAAGATCTCGAGTGATAAATTAATGTCTGATTTATAATATGTAACATTAGAATATTTCAATAAATTAAAATCTATTTGATAAAATACTATATTATTTTAAAATACCAAATGTATGTCTATAGGGATGCATTTCATTCCAATTAATTTATCACAGATGATTTTTACCGTGCATATTTCTATCACTCATCTTTTCGATGAGCTTTGCTTGGTATGACACTGAACAGAAAGAGATAGCACTTATTGCTCAGACAGTTCTGAGGTAAAGATCAATGCATAAGCTGGTGGTACAGCATGTCTGATTATCACCGGATCTCCTTTAAATTTTCGGTTTCAATTCACCAACCTGCCTGTGTATTTTAACAGTACACAAAATTACGAATCTCATATCTTAGGTAGAAAAATTCCTACCGCAATTTTTGATCAGTAAGTCTTACAAAATGCATAGAAGACCTGTATCAAAATGCCCTTTTTTTCTTCTTCTTTTTTTGTTTTTTTTCTTTTTTTTTTCTTTTTGTCTCCTGAAATGAAGATTCCGCATGATGCTCGATGCTGATTGGTGGAGGGCTCGGGGATGAGGACCGTTCAGGCCTTCGTTTTCTTGTTTTCATAATTTTTCTGAAATGTCGAGGGCAATGAAATGGGCCTGAAAAATTGAATCAGAAAGCATACAAACGCAAAAAGTATCACAATGGGAAAAAAAATCAAAACTTTGGGTCCTGATTTTGAGCTTGAGGGAATTCTATGTCTCGTATAAAGGAATATCGCATGAGGCACTTGTAATGGCTCTCTTTCACTTTGACTCACTTAGCTGAAGTTTCGCAGAGCGTGTGCAGAATATTTTCCCCAACTCGTGAACCAAGTCTTGCAAAGATATAGATGTTAAAGAGGCAGAACAGTATTGTGTTGCACACTTTCTACTATGCTACGTCTTATGTTCTTTTACTTGTATTTGTTTCTCTTTTTTTGGTAAACACTGGCTAAAGAAGCAGAAGGCACCTGGAGAGGTTTGATACGGCTCACTGGCCTTATAATAAAACTTTAGTTCTGTTATCTTCCTCCCCCCCCCTCTTTCAACAGCAAGACCACTGCGCACACAGCAGGGGAGGGGTTATAGTCCAGTCACAAACAGCAAGCAGCTAATAAAAATGTCTTAAGAGGGTGCTTAGTCCTGGTCCTGAAGATCAGTCTAGTTTACTTTCAGAAGTGTAGCTCTTCAGGGGCACGACTGAGCAACCGTGTTTTAAATAAATCATCTTTTTTTTTATAATAGAATTTTTGTTGCATTCTTATGAAAATAAATGGAAAATATGCAAAATAAAAATGTCAAATGACATGAAAAAGACATGCTATGAAGGACACCATGAATCAGACGCATACTAACTGACCTTGCAGTTACTGTCACACTAGCCACAACGTAATGGCAAGCATTTGCTCATTTTCTCTCCTTGGCCACTAGATGGCGATAAAATCAAGTCTTGATCGGCCTGGATGGGAGATTTCTGCGGTATCTGGATGATACCAATAAAACACACACAGGAGCATTTATATATGGATTTGAGACGGAAGAGGAACTGATAGGATGGTGGTGGTGTACTGAAAACCACAGATATAAAGACGGAGCTGGAGAGGCTGTATGAGTGTGTGTGTGTGTGTGTGTGTGTGTGAGTGAGAGAGAGAGAGAGAGAGAGAGAGAGAAAAGAGGAGCGATTTAAAGGGATAGTTTACCCCCGCCCCACCCCCCAAAACAAGTAAAAAAATCTGTCAGCATTTACTAACACTCATGTTGTGTATGACTGTATTTCTTCGATGAAACACAAAAGGAGAAATTTTGAAGACAAACTTCAAAAAAGATGCAAAAGCACCATGAAAGTATCATAAAAGTGGCTTGAGAACTGTATTCGGTTAATATGTTAATAAAGTCAATATAGGGCTTTTCACACTGCACTTAACCCTGGGTTATCGTCGTTCCAAACACCGTTTTTAACCCCGAGTAAGGGAGCGTGTCACCATTGTAATCTAGATGTGGGGTTAGCACTGCTTTTTACCCAGGGTTATGAAACCTTGCTCTGGAGGTGCTCTTTTGCGGTGCCAAACTTGTACAGTGTGAAATGATGCGGTGTTAAAATCAGGGTTGCCAGGTTTTCAAAACAAAACCTGCCAAATTGACCCTTCGCAAAGACCCGCCCCCGGTTTTTTACCCACGGTGGGGGGTAAAAACGCGTTTTTGGCGGGATTCCCTGGTAAAATGCGCATCCCTGGAGCTAAATATCATATTATTTGGGGTCACTTCAACCCGCGGATATTAAAAACAACCCACGGCAACAGTGTAAAAGTAGCCCAATTCCCCCACTTGGCAACACTGGTTAGAACGTTACAACTAGATGCTTAGCAACCGACAAACAATCGCTTGCCTTATGTTCACGCGCTTTAGGCAGACACGGAAACACCGCGCGATGTATAAAAACAGTCGTTTCTGTATATGATAGGAAAAACCGCGTCAATCCGCGATGGAAAAACCAACAATTGGAGTGAAGAAGAGACAGTTTCATTCTTACTTTTATAGTTCAAAAAGTTCACTCAGAAAAAATTGATATTACAGTCAGCAATGTGTTATCAGACACGCGCAATGCTAGAAGCCTTTATGTAAATAGGTCACGTGCTGCGTTTGTCCAGTCAGTAACACTGATACTGCGAATATTCAAATAAGGATTTTAACCCCCGGTTTAGAAATGTGAAACAGCAGCTTATGAATACCCAGGATTAACTGTTAACCCCAGGTATATTGTGAGCAGTGTGAAATGTGAATAAAGATAACCCAGGATATACTGTTTACCTGGGGTTTAGAATGACCCAGGGTTAACTATTTCAAGTGTGAAAAGCTCTTATGTAATATCTGTGTGTGAAAAACAACCAATATCTCAGCTGCGGGCACATTAGTAAAATTTTGCAGGCAAAATAGATTCATTGTCTACTGTCAACAGTGATGTATGAAACACCACTCACACAGAAGTCAATTTTAAACAAAGCAGCTTTCTGCTGGTCAACTCTGTCTGCATGACCAACCGAACCAAATGCGAAACCTGTGAGGGGAAAATCTTTCGCCCTTATGTGAAATTCCTGATCATGTGGATTCCTATTAAAATGACTGGATTTTGCCTGCAAAAAATTGCTGAACAAAGATAAAAGGGACTGCATCTCTATTTACTGAAATCTGCCCTAGCTCTCTTCATGAGAGAAGCAGCAATGGCTGATTCATTAACAAACTGTTCTTAGGAGTCAGTTTTCAATTAATCAGTTGATTCGATTCACAAAAATCGAATCGGGCTGTACTAGCTCCATAGCTGTCTTCGACCCGAAAGTCAAAGTGGCATCACGTCACAAAAGTGTGGACTTGGAGGAAGACAGCGAAGGCTTAAGGCACATTCACAGCAAGAACGATAACTATAAAGATAACTATAACAATAACTATATTTGGCATCCACACCAACAGATGATAACGTTCTGTTTATTAAATCACGCGTTTCACTTAAGTCGTCTTTTGAGCTCTTTAAAGCACAATGGATTCTGGTTGGCTGCCAATGTTTTTTTTTATTGTTCATCAGCTGGAAAAAAAAAAAAAAACAATTCCGAAAGTGATTCCAATGATATTCTTGCTGCTTCATTATCGTCATAGTTGTGGTGTGGACTCCACTATTCTCACAGAATTAGAATGATTAATAAAACTTTATAGATTTTTCATCCTTGGTGTGAACGCGGCTTTAGGGTCCCATTTGGGACAGAGCCTATGTGATCAGTAGACTTGGAATATAGTACACAAGTCATATAAAAACATTTTTTTGGTGGTTTTGCATCTTTTTTTGAAGTTTAAAAGCTTCAGTTTCTATTCATTCACGTAGAAAAGAGCAGCCAGTACAACTCTTCTAAATTTCTCCCCGAAGAAAGAAAATCATACAGGATTGGAACGACATGAGTGCGAGTTTTTAGGTGAACTATCCTTTTAAGGGAATTAGCATTAGGACCACAGTCCTCCCTTATTCTGGCTCAGCCTTTTCCCCTCTAAAACCTGAGAGAGTTTGTGAGGGCTGGGGACTAGCCAGGGTCCCGGAGGTGCTGTCGAAGATCCAGGGGCCTGTAGAGGGCGGGGAGGATCCAGAGGCCACTGAGTCGAGAATGCGATGCTGGCTGCAGACACGCTGACTTCAGAGAAGCTGTGAGCCGATTCTGCACCTGACCCATCATCGTCATTGTCCAAAGGCATGAGGAAGGAGAAAGGTGCGCGCTGTGTGAACTCCGTTGTGCTGGTTCCGTTGTTATCCCTCTTTTCTCTTCCGACACTCTCTTTCTCCCTCTCTGGGAGATCGTTTTCTCTTTCTGAACTAACATCCTTCACTTTTCGTCTTCTCTCGCCCATGCTCTTGCTTTTCTGCCTTCCCCTTCGTCGTTCCCCCTCTCCCTTCCTTTCCTCCCGTGTGCCGTCCTCCACCTCTTCTCTCCGCGGCCTCTCTTGGCCCCTCAACGTGCCAGGTAAACTCCGCGAACGCATCTGTTGCTCTCTTCTTCTTCCTGCCGACTGGGAGCTACCAGCGGTGCTAACATCCTCTGCAAGGCCCCGCTTGCCCTCCTCCGCTCCTCTTCCTCTGCTCCTTCCCTCGGATTCTTTCCTTCCCTTCCCCCTCCTCTCTCTCCTCTCTCGTCCACTGTCATCCAACAATCTGCTGCTCCTTGGAGGAGAGCGATCTACTGCAGCCACACGTGGCTCCTCGGAGAAGAGGGAGGAGGGGGAAACAACTCCAGATTCACGGTCTGAGATAGAGAAGGAGAAAGAGAGTTAAATGATAAAATGCTATCAGCCCATCTTCATGTAAAACTACAAAAGGAGGTGTAAGATACAGTTCGATGATGGAAGAGTGGGTGGATGAAAGAGCGCAACCACGTGATGCACCAATGATTGTTCTGAGAGCAGTAAGGGGTAATTCCCTGCAATCTCAGCTTGAGTAAAGGGATGTGATGGAGTTGGGGGGTGAGAAATGTTTTCTGCCTTTCTGAATGCTTGAATGAACTACATTATGTCAGTGAAACATGGGCTTCAGCATTTTGAATAACTGATTATTAAAAATTGATTATTATGGCATGGATTGCCACCAGTGCCCATTCTTTATGGGTATGTCAAATCAATATACAATATGGATGACCTTCGGTATTTTTGCAATGCATTGATAGTTCTTTATCTAAGGCCACAGTTTAAAGGGAAAATGGGCAACAGTTAAAGTGAAAAGTTCAAACTGAAAAGAAAAACAGCAAATTTAGTTAAGAGAATAATTCACTCCAAATTTGCTGTTAGGTAATAATAATAATTATTATTATTATTGTTCTAAACACCTGTAAGTGTGGGGTCAGTAAATAAAAATAAATAAATAAAATAAAATAAAATACTCTTTTTCAGAAAGGAAGCATTCAATTTATCAAAAATGTCAATAAAGACATGTATAATGGTTTCAAATATTAATTATTAAATTAAATATTATTCCACAAAAATATTTGCCATCATAGGAATAAATTACAAAATATATCAAAATAGAAAACCATTATTGTATAATTGTAATATTTCACAATATTACTATGTTCACTGTATAAAATAAATTCAGCCTTGGTAAGAATAAGAGACTTCGTCCAAAACAAAAAACTTACTGTGCCCATGATAATATATATATATATATATATATATATATATATATATATATATATATATATATATATATATATATATATATATATATATATATATATATATATATATATATATATAGTTAAATATATAATAATATTATACATTTTTGTTTTATATATATATATATATATATATATATATATATAAAAAAATAACATGACACCCCTAGCTATAGGAAACAGAAAAAGCTGAATGTAGAAGGCAATATGAGAACTGCGAGATGACAAAGTGAACATAAAAAAAGACAAAAAGACAACCAACAGGAACGGTTACCAACCGCATGTTTTCTGTTCGGCCGATGACATAGAAGCAAGGCTCGCCCTGCTTGGAGTTAGTCATACAAAGAGATAAGCTGGAAAGCTCCACTGGAGGAGAGTTCAAGAGAGAGAAAAAGAGCAAAAGTATGAAGTGGTGAAAGAGAGCAAGAAAAATAAGTAAATAAAGAGGAAAAATCCAATGCAGAGTTGCAAAAAGTGCAGGAAAGCAAAGAAGCTTCAGTCCAGACCATGGGCGGTACTAGAGGACGGGCATCTGGGACTTATATATTGAATGTTTTTGGTAAAGCCCTGAATGTCTATCATCTTGTTTTTTCCACCAAGTTTACATGGACAGATGTAACATTTCAACACACAAGCTCCAAATATCCTCTCATCCACCCATGGTCTTGACGAGAAGAATCTGATCTACGGATGTAAACCTGTTAACTATCAGAGGGAAGCAGAACATTTGCAAAACACATTGGCCATCTTTCGAACATTACTCTGATCAGAAGCTAAATTATTCGAACCCTCTATTCCTACCCCAGTCTCCCCTCACCATAATCCGGTACATATCCGTTGCCTTTCTTCAGTACAAGGTGTATCCATGCTCCTCCCTTTCGGATCTGCTCCACGGCCTGGCTGTGAGTCATCCCGGCTGTGCTGTCTCCATTGATCTCCACCAGCTGATCACTCACCTGCAACACGAGTCAGCAAAACCCTCTGTGACTCAGCGTTATGTCAACAACAGCACCTAAACCCAGCATGCCTCAGCATAATCTTAGCAACATGACTCACACTTTCAAACATCCCTGACAGCATCAAATGCAATTTTTTATTTACTGGTATCGTATTCAAAAAGCAGTTTATGAACACAAACCTGAATTTTCTGACTGCGTGAGGCCGGTCCGCCCTCCATCAGACCAAGTACATACAGACCCATGTTATACTCGCTTCCACCTCGCAAACTAAAACCAAACCCTGTTGGTCCCCTCTCCAGATCAACGCTATAAAATTGGGAATCCTACAGAGAGAGACATTTTCAACAAGTTTATGTGGATCTAGACTAGAGGGTGTGGGGTAAGAAATACTTTTGGAAAGCTGCAGATAACATGCTACACTCCAACTATTTTAAAAAACATGCTAATTCAGCTATAATTATTATGCATGCAGCTTTTAAGATATTTAAAATAAGTATTTACCACACATTTCTAAGTGTATGTAGCCTCACCTTTTGCTTGGCCCGGTGCCCTTTTCTTAACCGGCTCTCTGCATCAAAGTCAGGGTATTCAGGCAGATTATTGTCTAACAGAAAAATAGACACACACTTTAAACATACACTTAAATACCACTTATTTAGAGTCTATACTCCAGCACCCTCTTGTGGCAACTGTTAAAAATACAGCTCAAGGTCTAGCACAAAGAATATTAGCCAACTTACAATTACAAAATGTATTAAATAAATATTAAATAACTTTATTTATAAATAGATTATTTAATAATTATTAGATATTAATGAATAAATTGTTTAAATAATAAATAGCATTATTATTAGGGCTGTCAATACAAAAATTTTTTAAAATTGTGATTAATCGCACTCATTTGTGCGATTAATCGTGATTAATCGAATACTTATCATGAAATCACATCATTACATAATTTATCTCGTTTAACATGTTTATTTTGCCATCATTTGCTATATCCAGCAAAGAAAAACATCAAATTGAAGGGCGATTCTCACAAAACTGTATTTTCTGCAAGTTTTTCTCAAGGCTTCATTTAGAAGTAAATCTTACCAACCCCAAACTTTTGAACAGTAGTGTATGAACAAACAAGCCACAATTTAAAAACATACAAAATACAAAAAAAAAAAAAAAAGAACACCAGTCAAGCAAAATTAAAAGCATTATGTGTTTGTAGTGTGCTTACTAGTGTGAGAGCGTGGTATAATGGTGAGTCTGAGTGTGTTTCCAGCTCTGCGCAGTATCTGTGCGAGGTCTCTGTGAGGCAGCGTGACCACTGATCTGCCCTCCACGGCCTCCAACTGATCCCCCGGCTGGATCTGACCGCTGCGTGCCGCTGGACTGCCCCGTCGCACCGTCACAAACCTGTGAGACACTAGAGACGAGGCTAAAGAGAGAAAAGAAACAAATAGAAAGAGATATTCAATTTCATCCATGCAAATAAAACTAAATACTTTTTACTTTATAATGGACCACTACATTTCTTTTTTCCCCGTTCTGTATAATATGATGATATGACTGGACAAGGAGAGGCACATTTCTAAATGAACAGTATGAATCACTGAATCAACAGATGATTACACAGCTCAGTCGTGAACGAATCCCTCAATCAAACTTTCATGTTTACATAATCATGGGACATTCTAGACTACACAAGTATGACACAAATAGTGACCTTAATGCCAGTCTTAGAGACAATTCACATGATGATTAATTTCATTATTGAATAGATTGTGCAAAGTAATGCAAACTTTAAAGCTTCAGCAGTAACATCAATAAAGAGGAATTTAACTGTGATGAACTTTACACAGTTATTGAACCAAACTGAATCAATGCTGAACTGATTTCAACTGAATAATGCTATTGTCTTTTCAGAGCTGCTTTACAGCAGAAATAAGTTGTTTGCATCATTGAATCATTACTTTTCTGTTTTTCACTGTAAAGCTGCTTTGAAACAGTCTGTATTGTATAAAGCGCTATATAAATAAAGGTGACTTGGCAACAGCACAACTCATATAGTCTTTGCGGAAGCTCTTAAAGGGACAGTCCGCTCTCAAAAAACAAACAAAACAAAAAACACTCAATCAGTTTCAAGTCATAGCAAATGAGTAATTGAGTAAATTGAGTAAATTTAAATTTTTCTGAGTGAATTAATTCTTTAAAGTATTAGCCCACTCAAAAAAATAAATTTTGACTTCAATTTCAGAATAATGATTTCAAGTTTCAATTGTTTCTCACACAAAGCTACCACATTCTTAAAGTTCTTAAAGAAGAAAAAAAAGCATTTTAAATGACACAAGAGTAAATCATGACAAAATGTTCTCCTTTTTTAGTGGAAATAGTAGCAAAACCTGTTTTGTAACTGAATCCCCTACATGATTCCAACAGGGATTCCAGATCCACAAAGACCTAAATAAGACTCTGCTCAAAAAGAAAAAATTGTGTGCCATTATTGATTTAAGAGTTTATTTTGACATGTTCTCCGTCACATGAGAAAAAAAAAACACAAGCATTGTTCCACACACGTTTTAACATTCCACAAAGGTCAGAGTTTCCAGAACAAAAATCCTATTAGAAAGAACAAATGTGCCATAAGAATAAACTGTTCCACCTGTTAGTTGGAAGGTGAGGCAAACTTGTCAAAGAAATCCTACACATCAATCATGGTTATTGTACACCTGTGTTTGTTTAATTATTGCTTTCTCCTCAGTGTGTCCCAAGTTTCACTTTTGTTCTCCTTTGATGGGTCTGCACTCACCCTGTGTAGCCTATTGTTTCTCAAAGACACTTTTAGTATGATGTGTTTTATTCCACTCCAACCTAGTCTGTTCACATTATTCAGCCTTTCACTCTTAGCCAAACAAGAGGTTGGTTGCCAAGATTGTAATCTCAAAGATGTGCGTACAATTACCCTGAACACTCGCCATCATGTTACACAGAGACAATTCAAGAAAGAAAAAAGAGACATAAAACATCAGACAGCAGACTGAAATACTGCTCTGTTGCCTTTAGCATTCTGCTCCATATTTATCTTTGTTGAGAGATCACTTGTTTCTACAAGTGATGTGCAAATGAACAGCACACAAACACACCAATATTCAGACTGACATGCAAGTTTTCATAAAATAGAAAAAGCAACCGCCCCCAAAAAGAGAAAGACAGAGAAAGGCTAAAGAAAATTATTAAGAATATAAATACAGCAGTGTGTTTTCCCAAAGACATTTATTTATCAAACATAAGCTGAACAAAATGGGGCGGGGGGGGTGATGCGTTTTTGTAAGAAAAATATCCATATTTACAGTGGGTACGCAAAGTATTTAGACCCCCTTACATTTTTCACTCTTTGTTATATTGCAGCCATTTGCTAAAATCATTTAAGTTCATTTTTTTCCTCATTAATGTACACACAGCACCCCATATTGACAGAAAAATACAGAATTGTTGACATTTTTGCAGATTTATTAAAAAAGAAAAGCTGAAATATCACATGGTCCTAAGTATTCAGACCCTTTGCTGTGACACTCATATATTTAACTCAGGTGCTGTCCATTTCTTCTGATCATCCTTGAGATGGTTCTACACCTTCAGTTGAGTCCAGCTGTGTTTGATTATACTGATTGGACTTGATTAGGAAAGCCACACACCTGTCTATATAAGCCCTTACAGCTCACAGTGCATGTCAGAGCAAATGAGAATCATGAGGTCAAAGGAACTGTCTGAAAAGCTCAGAGACAGAAGTGTGGCAAGGCACAGATGTGGCCAAGGTTACATAAAAAATTCTGCTGCACTTAAGGTTCCTAAGAGCACAGTGGCCTCCATAATCCTTAAATGGAAGATGATTGGGACGACCAGAACCCTTCCTAGAGCTGGCCGTCCGGCCAAACTGAGCTATCGGGGGAGAAGAGCCTTGGTGAGAGAGGTAAAGAAGAACCCAAAGATCACTGTGGCTGAGCTCCAGAGATGCAGTCAGGAGATAGGAGAAAGTTGTAGAAAGTCAACCATCAATGCAGCCCTCCACCAGTCCGGGCTTTATGGCAGAGTGGCCAGACAGAAGCCTCTCCCTCAGTGCAAGACACATGAAAGCCCGCATGAAGGACTCCAAGATAGTGAGAAATAAGATTCTCTGGTCTGATGAGACCAAGACAGAACTTTTTGGCCTTAATTCTAAGCAGGAGAAAACCAGGCACTGCTCATCACCTGTCCAATACAGTCCCAACAGTGAAGCATGGTGGTGGCAGCATCATGCTGTGGGGGTGTTTTTCAGCTGCAGGGACAGGACGACTGGTTGCAATCGAGGGAAAGATGAATGTGGCCAAGTACAGGGATATCCTGGACGAAAACCTTCTCCAGAGTGCTCAGGACCTCAGACTGGGCCGAAGGTTTACCTTCCAACAAGACAATGACCCTAAGCACACAGCTAAAATAATGAAGGAGTGGCTTCACAACAACTCTGTGACTGTTCTTGAATGGCCCAGCCAGAGCCCTGACTTAAACCCAATTGAGCATCTCTGGAGAGACCTAAAAATGGCTGTCCACCAACGTTTACCATCCAACCTGACAGAACTGGAGAGGATCTGCAAGGAGGAATGGCAGAGGATCCCCAAATCCAGGTGTGAAAAACTTGTTGCATCTTTCCCAAAAAGACTCCTGGCTGTATTAGATCAAAATGATGCTTCTACTCTATACTGAGCAAAGGGTCTGAATACTTAGGACCATGTGATATTTCAGTTTTTCTTTTTTAATAAATCTGCAAAAAATGTCAACAATTCTGTGTTTTTCTGTCAATATGGGGTGCTGTGTGTACATTAATGAGGAAAAAAATTTACTTAAATGATTTTAGCAAATGGCTACAATATAACAAAGAGTGAAAAATTTAAGGGGGTCTGAATACTTTCCTTACCCACTGTATATATATATTATATATAATATATATATATATAATATATATAATATATATATATATATATATATATATATATATATATATATATATATATATAATATATATATATATATATATATATATATATATATATATATATATATAATATATATATATATATATATATATATATATATATATATATATATATATATATATATATATATATATATATATATATATATATATATATATATATAATATTATATATATATATATATATATATAAAAATATAAAACTGGCTTCCGGTATTGGCCGTACGCAAGTCTAGTTCTGGTCAAAGAGTGACCTCTAATCCAAAGCATGACATATTGACGAACACGGAATCGCAGAGGATAGAGCAAAACAAAACAACGGTCACAAATTAGTCTAAAATGAGAATTTTTAAAGAGAAATGTCAGAGGAGCTTGAGTTTGTTGCCCAGCATGAGAGGCGTCTACTCTCACCTAAGCTTACGCTACTCCTACATCCTACGTCCCACTCCGGAACTAGACTCTCGTGAACGCGTGGATGGATGGACATTACCAGAAGCTAGTGATTATAGTCTATAAATATGTAAACAAATATATAGTCTTATAAATATGTATAATTTTCTTAAGAAAAATGCATTGCTTCAGAAGGCCTTCATTAACCCCCTGGAGCCGTATGGATTACTTTTATGATGGATGGATGTGATACTGAAGACTAAAGTAACGGCTGCTGAAAATTCAGCTTTACCATCAGAGGAATAAATTATATTTTAATTTATTTAATTTAAATAGAAAACAGTTATTATAAATTGTAATATTTTGCAATATTACTGGTTTTACTGTATTTTTGATCAAATATATATAGCCTTGCTGAGCATAAGAGACTTCTTTACAAAACATAAAACAAAAAAAAACTTTTAAACGGTAGTGTTTGAACAACAACCACAAAAACAATCTTCTTAGTTGTTGCCAAGCACCTCTAACACTTACATTTGAAGATTCGCCTGGCTCAGTTTTTATTTTTCAACTTTTTTGAATCTAACTGCTCCTCAGCTCCTGTGGCATACTGTGTAGCAGGGGAGTCTGCATCTTTGGAAACAGGGACATTCCCTAACACACTATTAGTACAGCCCTACACTGTTCTGCCACTGGCCAATATTGGCCAGTCAATCGACCCATTTGTATTGATTGTGCACTCATGTGGGGAAACAGCCAACAGAGCAGAACATACGACAACAAACCTGAAACAGTTTCTGTTGGCCTCTTGAATGCTCACGAAGTCAGCTATGCATTTCAGCCTCCCAATTTGTTGAGGGAATGGCAGAACCACAAAGGTTCACAAGCTCTGATTGTATATTAATAGAAAATTAATTAAAAAACAAAAGGAAACAGCGTTGCATTGACACAGTGGGCAGCAGATCTGAATAAACATATCAAACATGATGTCATAAAGGAACAAACATATGTTAGAAATGCTCTCCTAATTTACGCCCTGCTGTGGCTTACATTACGAGCCAAGAAACACTTTCTCCCGACATGAAAGTCCCTTTTAGATCTATACAAAGAGTCCTGAAGCTTCCTCAACTGTGAATCAAAAGCACCTGTATGTTTCTCTTGGAGCTCTTTGATTTTTAAGTTCTAATAATCTCGTTTATCCAGCACTTTAGTTTACCTTCTGACAGAGTATCTGATCTGTACGCACTTTCCTAAGAACTCCAGAGAGAAATCACTACATACGACAAGATCAAACATACAGGAGAGAGAGAGAGAGAGAGAGAAACAGAGAGAGAAAGAAAGATCAAATACACCTGTAAAGCAAGCTACACGGAAACCTTTTTTATGTACAGTATATGTGATGTGGTGTTTAAAGCTGACTTGAAATTGAAATTCACCCTATTTTCTAAATGCATGTTATTGATCTTATTGTGAACAATTCATAATGTTTAAATACTTAAACATTTGTTTTGACTCAGTGAATATCCGTTGAAATAACATATTTCTTTGGTTATGTATACTGGACCATAATTTAGTCAGCGTAATCCATCCATTCAACAACTGATGCATAGAACCAATAATTAGTTTCAGTCAGATGAATGCACAATATGGAAGAAAAGATCTGTCACTACTTGTATTTCATTGAAACTTGAAGCCATGACAGTCATGTGCTTTGTTTGACACACAGACCAAAATGTAAGTTGTCATTGCAGTGATTTTCAGTAAATAACAACTGAAATTTTGGTCTTTTTTGGGCTCACACAAAGCTATCATATGACTTCAAAGACTTGGAATACAGTCATAGTTTTATGGATCACTTTAGGTCATTTTAGAGTTTTATGATGTTGAAAAGATTAAAACATTTTCCAAAAACTCCTCTTTTATGTTCCACAGAAGACATAAAGTCATGCATTATGGGTGAACTATTCATTTTAAAGGCAAGTCAGTTCACTTGGCAGTCATCTTGGCATTATCTTCTATGTAGGCTACAGCATATATTCAACATTGCAATTTCTCTCATTCATTTTTCAACAAGTGTTCCATCTCCTCCCCCTTATTCGGTCTCTGCTGGCCGTGATCACAGTAACAGATGCATGAAGTGGAAAATGAGAATATTGTGAGCTGCATAAATTGTGATCTTTTGTCTAATGAGATAATCTCTCTCTCTCTCTCTGTGTGTGTGTGTGTGTGTGTGTGTGTGTGTGTGTGTGTGTGTGTGTGTGTGTGTGTGTGTGTGTGTGTGTGTGTGTGTGTGTGTGTATGTGTGTGGGGTTAAGGATGCATCACAAAGATGGCAATATCCAAAATCCTTGACCTTGTGGGGACACTTTTTGGTCCTCATGTGGAATAAAGCTTATAAATCATACTTCGGTGTTTGTTTGTTTTTTGTTTTTTGTGAAATTGTAAAAATGCAGAAAGTTTTCTGTGATGGTAGGTTTAGGGGAATGGTTAGGATTAGAATATACAGTTTATACAGTATAAAAATTATGTCTATGGAATGTCCCCATAAAACATGAAAACCTAACATGTGTGTGTGTGTGTGTGTGTGTGTGTGTGTGTGTGTGCACAGAATCAGTAGAGCCCAGGTGAGAGTGTATTCAGTCATGTGAAGCGTGTTGAGCTGGAAGAGAATGTTCTCTCACATACCACATCGTTAAGTGCTGCCAATTATTACCAAAACTACATTATTCAAGAATCTGTCTATTATTCATAACACATTCATGCATTATTCATAGCTTGTAAAAGATCTTAGTTAATAGCATTGTCCCGTGGTTTATATATAGAAGAGGACATATAGAGAAAATAAGATATGAACAGTTATTTTGTTTTATGGGAAGGATGCATTTAATAAAAATTGCAGTTATTATTATTATTATTATTATTTCTTGCTCTTTTGTTGTAGTTTTTTGTAAGGATTTTGTAATTTCCAAAGTTTCCCCACATGAAAACAGAGATAAAGAGATAAATAACAGGGATGAATACAGCTGTTTCTGATCCAGCTGCCTGAAGGAGAGAAAAATACTCTTTGGGATTTGTAGTTACTGAACAACAGACACACACACGCACACATTTATATTAAAAAAATATAGTTTTGGTGTTGGCACTACTTTTTTAAAGGCCCAGATCCTAATCAGAAATAGTATTAAAGAACAGCACTTTTATTAATTAACTACGGCAACTGCAATATAGCCTAAATGAGCCACAGCTTTTAAACGCATAAAAAGGCATTTATCAATCATTTTAATACTTCAACAATAATGACACTCAGCATAAACAGGTGCACAACACAAGCACGAGTGAAACTTTAACTACTTTTTAAACGTGTAGAAAAACTGGGTCGAGCTTCAGCGCTTTTACACAAAACCTTGTTTCTGTTCACCTCCACTTTTATTTATGAGCCGCTGTTATTTTCACGTCTGGGCAGATTTCCTCTGAACTGCGAGCCAATGAGCCATATGAGAGCCGAGTTTTACACACACCACAGGGTTCGGCGGGAAGAACAGAGGTTTTGCGTGCTGTGGAAGCTGAGTTCAGGTGGGGGTCGAGTGTGGATTGCTGCAGCGCTTGAACAAAACTCCTCATGCAGAGTACAGAACAGTTGGACTCATGCTGAGAAGATGACCTTTTGTCACATGTCAGAAAAACAAACGCACACACGTTTACCTGGCTACTGCGAACTCCAATGGGCTTCTACTGTTCTTTAATCAAAGATGAAGTGTGTTTTTTATGTTAACATACTTTCTCATGCCAGTTTATTATGAAGGCATACAGCTACAGAAAAGTAGTTTCAAAACATTGTTCTGCTTGCTTGAACATTTCAACCAGCCCAACAACAATTAAACCAATGGCTATCTGATCAGCCAACCAATGGCAGAGAGGAAATCTATTTTAAGTACGATAACAGTTCAAACAAAAGCATGGGTTTGGGGGTGTGGCTATAAGATAAGCCATCCAATGACAGAAAGGGAAAGTATTTGAGAAAATCTGTTTAAAATCAGTCAGTATTTTTGATATTCCATTTTAAAAGACACTTCAGATTTAATTAAATGTACTACGGAATCACTATAAGCCATTACTCGGTTGTTTAGTGTTTTCAAAACATTGTTCAGTCTGTTTGAACATTCCAACCAGTCTGATAACTGTTCAGCCAAAGGTGTGGGTTTGGGCGTGTGGCTATATGATAAGTCAGCCAATGGCAGAGATAGGGAGTATTTAAAGGGTTAGTTCACCCAAAAATGAAATTTCTGTCATTAATTACTCACCCTCATGTCGTTCCACACCCATAAGACCTTCATTCATTTGCAGAACACAAATTAAGATATTTTTGATGAAATCTGATGGCTCAGTGAGGCTTGCATTGAAAGGAATATTAATTTACACTTTCAAACACCTAGAAAGCTACTAAAGACTATATTTAAAACAGTTCATGTGACTACAGTGGTTCAACCTTAATGTTATGAAGCAACAAGAATACTTTTTGTGCACCAAAAAAAAACAAAATAACAACTTTATTCAACAATATCTAGTGATGGGCGATTTCAAAACACTGCTTGATGAAGGTTCGAAGCTTTACGAATCTTTTGTTTCAAATCAGTGGTTCAGAGCACCAAAGTCATGTGATTTCAGTAAACGAGGCTTCGTTACGTCATAAGTGTTTTGAATTTCAACGGTCCACGTGACTTTGGCAGTTTGATACACGCTCCGAACTACTAGCTTCGAAGCTTCATGAAGCAGTGTTTTGAAATTAGCTATCACTAGATATTGTTGAATAAAGTTTTTTTTGCGTCACAAAATGTATACTTGTCGCTTCACAACATTAAGGTTGAACCACTGTACTCACATGAACCGTTTTAAATATAACTTTAGAACCTTTCTGGACATTTGAAAGTGTTAATTATCTTAATGTCAATGCAGGCCTCACTGAGCCATCGGATTTTAACAAAAATATCTTAATTTGCATTACAAAGATGAACGAAGGTCTTACGGGTGTGGAACGACATGAGGGTGAGAAATAAATGACAGAATTTTTATTTCTGGGTGAACTAAATCTTTAAGGAAACCTGTTTATTTATTTATTTTTTCCATTCGAAATTACGTGCTTTGGCTTTAATTTTAGTTAAAACAAACAAAAAAATAACATCTACCAAACTTCTGGCACTTGCATAAATGAATATAAAAATTTTTTATGGAACCAGTGTTTAACAAATCAAGGTCCTTAACCTCAAAACTGTGATTAGTCCATCATTTTCTAAAATTTTCTATACTTGCATTTATATAATGCATTGACAATACCCTTGAGCGACCAGCGAGTAAATGATTCTGTAAGAGTAAGAGAGCACAATTTGTGCCTGGATTAAATTTACAATGCAGGTCTCAACTCGTATTCATATTAAAGTATTAATATATTATAAAAGTATTAAAGTATTAGGGCAAAAAAAAGGACCAGTTTAAGCACAGTTCAATTCTGTTATAATTTATTCACCCTCATGTTGTTCCAAATCTGCATGACTTTCTTTCATCTGCAGGACACACAAGAAGATATTTTGAAAAATGTCTTGTTTTTTTAGCAATACAATGAAAGTAAGTGGGGTCCACTTACATTCATTATATAGACAAATATTCTTGAAACTTTCTTCAAAACATCTCCTTTGTGTTTCACAGAAGAAAGAAAGTCATAAAGGTTTGGAAAAACATGAGTAAACAATTTAGAAAAAACATTTATGGGTGAACTATCCCTTTAACGCATTAAAAGTAGTGGTAATGGTAGTGATTCTAAGCTATACTGTCATAGATTGCAGCTCCAAACCCTGGAAAGGATGATCGTTGACTGAAAAGAGTCACAGAGACTATCATCATTGCTCCCATTAGAACATTTGCTTGCTTCCAGAGCCATTTCAATACAGTACATTGCTTTTGATAAAAAACACCAGCTCAACAACAAGTTACCAAGTGTGTATTGATACTCTTAAATCTTTAAAAATGCTGTTTGTGAGCAGAAACATAAGGAAAACAAAACATTCACACACTACGAAGTGGAAACACACAGATGCAGATCACAGCAATAATACTAATGGTGACTGAGCATCAGAACAACAACACTCCATTTACAACACGCTGACCCTGCAGAAACAAACAATCCCAACACTGCTATAAACAACAGCACAGGAAACAGTATCTGCAGTGAAACTTCAGACACAGCCTTAGCGTATAGCAACAAACTAACTGATTTTGTGCATCCTATTTAAAGAGATCCACAAAAATGCATCATGAATGTTCAAACATACACATACAAGCCTGTTTGCATCCCTATGGGGATAAAGATGCAAAACCAACCATCTGTTTAATATTTAATCTTGTCCAGCTTATTAGTCCTGCCATGTAAATATACGCTAAAATGAACAATGGAAAACCTCACATGACACGGTGAAAACATGCTCAACCAATGATCCAGAACCTGCGATGTCTGTTAACACTGCTAAGCTTCACGAAACAGCATCAGCTGACCCCAGAACGACTCGCTCCTCTGAGAAATGGAAATGGGCATAAGACGTGCCTTAAGGATATTACAACATAGAGAGGATACAGATAAGATACAGACAATCTCATATTGAACACGACTGGAAGGAACACACAGTGTTCTTCGCTCTCTCTCCGTCTCTCACACACACATTCCCTACAAATGACCTCATGCAAATGATCTCACACACACGATAAGATTATTTTCAGGGTGAGCAGCTTATAACAGTAATAATGTAACTGACAGAAAATATAAAAGTAGACATAAATTTGTGTTACGGTAGTTACATGATGCTCAAACAGATTTCAAAGAATACCATGGTAGACACTGTAGAAAAATATGGTAAAATGGCCCAAGAATAATATGGCACATAGTCAAATAAACATGGTAATACAATGGTATCATGTCCAAAAAATATCAAGGCACCATTTACCATGGCACTAACATAGTATTTTGGGCATGTACCTGGTAGTACCATGTTTTTTTTTTTTTTTTTGACTTCTACCATGCCAGTGCCATTCTTGAAAATACCATGTAAATACTATGGTACATGAATTATAGTACCTTGGTAAATTTCAAAACACTATAGTATTACCATGCACTACCATCCTTGTGGTTTTGTTTTGAAAGAATTTATAATGGAAAGAAAATTGTGGTCAAAAAACATGGTAAACCTATGGTATCATGTACAAAAAAACAAAACAAAAAAAAAATCAGTAGTACTACACGTTTTGATTTGTAAATGTCAATGATAATATGCTTCAAAGTTGTTGTTGTTTGTCTCTTCATCTCTATTGAAATCTGTAATCAGAGGTTTGGACGCCTCTACAGTGTGGATGAACCGGTGTTCACTGGTCCAACACATCACAGAAGAATTAAGCCTTTCATTGGCACTACCACTGGAAATATTTCAGGCATGTGAGATGAGATCCCAGGTGAACCACAGTGCCAGGACACTCAGAAGTATGTAAAAGTACAGAGATGCAATCAAAAAGGTGCTCTTTAGAAGAACTGCCCAGAGAGCTCAAAGGCTACGGATACAATGCAACGCATGCAAAACATGCATCCTGTTCTCTCTCACACAAGCAGACCGTTCCCACGCACAATGTTTTGAATCACATTAAATCATCACTAAACTTGATTGAGCTGCAAATACAGTACTTCATTTGTTAGTAAAGTAAACAGTACCAGGGTCAATAATTAATCTAAATACAGATATTTTAAGAGTACATAAGAGGTAAGAGAGTATTTACGTTTCACGTCCTTCATCGTTTTCAGGGCAGACTGAAGCCTTTCCAGCATTTTGTCCTGATAGAGTTTCTAAATCCAGCTTCAAATCCAGAGAATTCCTGACACGGAGCCTTTAATCTACATATAATATTACAAAACAGTGAAGAAATGGAGAAAACAAGGACTGTTCAGGTGTTTTTCCCCCTCAGAGCAGAGACACTGAGGACGCTTGCACTGACAAAAATGAACTGAGGAAAAGAGAGAGGGGGAGAGGGTGAAAGAGTGCAGAGAGAGAGAGAGAGAAAAAAAAGAGAGAGATCACTGAAGGGAGGGATGTTGAGTGAAAGCATGATAGGGAATACGTGAAAAAAATAAAAGCGGTTTAATACTATGTTGATTCATCACAAAACAATCAGCCTGAGATGTGTGTGATATTTACAACTATATTATAATTTATAACAATACACACATATACACACACTGTATATACACTAGTGTTCAAAAGTTTGGGGTCAGCAAGTTTTTTTGGTAACACTTTAGTTCAGGGTCCAATTTTCACTATTAAATACTTATAAAGCACATATCAATGCCTTATTCTGCATGACCATATTCTACATCCCTTAATTCTACCCAATACCTAAACTTACTAACTATTAATAAGCAGTAATTAGGACTTTATTAAGGCAAAGTCGTAGTTAATACTTAGTTAATAGTGAGAACTGGACCCTATTCTAAAGTGTGACCAAGATTTATATTTCAATAAATGCTGTGCTTTTGAACTTTCTATTCATCAAAGAAACCTGAAAAAACATATATCATAGTTTCTGCAAAAATTTTAAGCAGCACAAATGTTTTAAACTGACAATAATAATAAAAAAAAATGTTTCTTAAGCATCAAATCAGTATATTAGAATGATTTTTGTGACACTGAAGACTGGAGTAATGATGCTGAAAATTCACAGGAATAAATTACATTTAAAAGTATATTAAAACAGAAACTAGTTATTTTAAATTTAAATAATATTTTACAATATTAGTGTATTTTTGATCAAATGCCTTGTTGAGCATAAGAGACTTAAAATAAGAGAAAAAATCTTATATATAATAAAAATTATATATATATAATTATATAATTATATATATTTATTAATTAAATATAAATATTAATTTGCAAATCTTTAATAAATTATATCACACATCATAGTTATATACAACATATAGAAATATGGCTGATTTGATTCTATTACTTTGGTTCATTTCAAAATTCTAAAAAAATAAATAAATACATATAACATTGATGAAGGCACAAATGTTTACACAACATAAATACACTTGAAATCTGAATGTTCATTTCTGATAATGTAATATGTAATTTAATAATTTGTTAAAGTATTATTATAGTAAATATCAACAATTATTAAATTCCATAATCAATGCATTAAATTGCATTGATGCAATGTCTAGCTATTAGAAACCATTATGTAAACATTTAGTTCTATGAAGTACTGTAATTTACCTATGTAAACTATTAAAAAAAAAATGTAACAAAATGATAAAGAAAACACGTAAGACAGATCACAGCGGTTCTTTGTTGGAAATCTGTGTGTTTGATTGTGGATCTATTTGTTTATCTACTAAACAATAAATCCCAAATAACAATGAACAAGTACTGAACTACTAAACAGCTGAACATAAAAAGGACAATGCACAAGAAAAAAAAAAAGAATGAAAACAGGAAAAACCGCTCACTCAGGAAACTGTTCCATTTGTTGTTTCACAACTACAAGCAGTGCTGGACACAAACCATGACCTCGCTCAGACTTTAACTTATCTTACATTAACACACTCAGAGCAGTGAGGCACAAATCCTTCATGCGCGTTTAATAACTGATAAAAAACAACTTGAAACGTCTCCTTAAAAATGAGAGCGCACACATTTGCTAAGCCTCAAATCAAGTGAAAGTAATCATAATCAGTAAAGTCTGTAATTAGAGATTTTCTGTGCACATGCTTATTGCATAATGACATGACTCAGACAACCAACATGCTTAGAGGGGTAAAATGCCCCTTTTTTTTCTTCACCATTCACCTGGCCTTCAAACAGGAAACAAGGCAGAATTACACACTCCCTCCTTCTGTGATAATTGCTTTATGCGGACGGAACGTAGGAATATTTCCATAGCCTTGATCTTGATATAAAGAATAATCGGAATAATATATAAAATGTTCATTATTTTCTTCCAAATACCAGAATAACCAAATATAAAACAAACAACGCAAGGTCACATCCACTGGCCAGAAAACATAAACTCAGATCATGTTCTACCCAGTCTGTACTTACTTCCATTCACTACATCCTGTGATGCGATGACAAACCCGAATCCCTCTCCTGGTCTCCGTCTCAACTCCACCTCCATCGCTCTGGAAGAGACCACTCCCCTCGCATCTACATGGCTTTTGGATACTGCGCCGAGGTTAGAGGGAGCAGTACGGGTCCACTGAGCAGGCCCGTCCTCAACCCCTAACCAGTCCCGGGGCTCTAGGGTCAGGGTCACGGGCACCGAGTCCAGGAAGCTGGTGCTTTGGACCAGGTTGGGGAGGTCACCGCAGGGCGAGGAGGGAGAAAGGGTACTCTGGCTAGGCACAGCACCATCGGAGGAGGGCGAGGTCAGATCTGGGGTGCCCAGGGAGGGAGGAGGTCTTTTATAGGCATTTGGAGAGCCTGGGGAGCAAAGAGGACCTGAGGGAGAACAGGATAATGATGTGTGATGGGGCAGGAGGTACTGATAGATTTTACCTGATAGATTTTTCCTGCTATACCATTTTTTTATGTAGAATTCATCATAAATATAATAATGATGATAATTATATTATATTATATTATATTATATTATATTATATTATATTATATTATATTATATTATATTATATTATATTATATTATATTATATTATATTATATTATATTATATTATATTACAGTACATTGGTTATCTGAAAACATTAAACTTTTTTTTATTTAATGGTATTGGTTGATATTGGATATTTAATTGCACATGCTCTTTTCTCAATTTTACATTTAGATTACCATTGCTGTCATATAACACTCACTTAAATGTAATCTTTAAAAAACACTAATAATTAACAATAACAAATATTAAATGTATTTTTTACATAATCTTTTGAATATCAAAAGCAATCTTAATTTTTCATAAAGAACATTATAATGTTGTGATGCCTAAATTCACTTGTAGCAGTTAAAATGACAGACTTTTGTTTTTAGTGTTTTATTTTTAATTTTAGACAAAATAGTACAACATTTTAAAGTGACTATAGTGGGGTGGGGAATTTTGCAATGCTCATTATGAATGATTTATCTGAACATGGTGTGGGTGACACTCACCTCCTCTGTAAACCAGTAAGACCACCTCACCCTGTTTGGTATGCTCTTGCAGCACCCGCTGCACCTGTTCATATGAAAAAAATTTTAAAGGATTCAAATGTATAAGTTTGATGAGGGAAGAGTTTCAGAAAAAGATTTTACCTGTGCGAAGCTGAGGCTCTGCACATCAGCGCCATTTATTTTAATAATGGCATCCCCTGGCTGTAAGGAGGGGCACTGTCGTCTGTCCCAGACTCTCTTCACCACCGCCAGCTGCCCTCCTTGCCCCCCAGCCGTCACACTGAAACCCATACCCCCTCCCTCGCTCCTGCCCAAGGCCACAGGTACCAGCTCACCCCCTCCCCCGCAGCCTACCCCACCTGGGGCTCCGGGGGACCCTAGGCCACCCGGAAGAGGTCGCGGGGGATTGTTGGCTGGACACCCGTTGAAACCACAGGGTGGGTGCTCGGTTGGGGGTGCGACGGCAAGAGATGTTTGGGGCATGGGAGGCCGCTGGGTGCTAGGCGCTCCTGGTGGCGGGGCGGTAGGACCCACCTCGGGCTGAGGCAGGGGGAGCGCAGCAGAGGAGAGATCACTCTCGGAAGACTTGGAACTATGATGGGCGTGAGAAGGAGCTGGAAGAGTGTTGTTGTTGTAGCTTCGGACAAGGGAAGCTCTGGGTAGAGAGTGGAGGAAACAAATGTGTGTGTAAACAGAACAGTGTTAATAATAATAATAATAATAATAATGAACATGGTTATGATATTATATAACCATGTTTATTAATTATTACTATTACTATTTTTAATAATAATCATCATCATTATCATCATTATTATTATTATTAAAGGGATAGTTCACCCAAAAATTATACCCAAAAATTATATCATTATTTATTCACCCTTAAGCCATCCTAGGTGTATATGACTATCTTCTTTCAGACAAACACAATCAGAGTTATATAAAAAAAAATATCCTGGCTCTTCCAAGCTTTATAACCATAGCGAATGGGGCGTTGTATTTTGAAGTCCAAAAAAATGCATCCATCCATCTTTAAAGAAATCCATACAGCTCCAGGGGGTTAATAAAGGCCTTCTGAAGTGAAGCGATGGGTTTTTGTAAGAAAAATATCCATATTTAAAACTTATAAACTTTAATAACTAGCTTCCAGCACACGGCCTTCTGCTTCATCAGTACTTCATGCGTCGAGTCAGAGGTCAGTCTTCTTATGTAACTCAACTTGCGTACAGCTGTTTGCCAGAACCTAGATTTATGGTTTATAAATCCCATCGCTTCACTTCAGAAGGCTTTTATTAACCCCCTGGAGCCTTGTGGATTACTTTTATGATGGATGGATGCACTTTGGGCTTCAAAATACAATGCCTCATTCACTCCCATTATAAAGCTTGGAAGAGCCAGGATATTTTTTAATATAATTCCGATTGTGTTCATCTGAAAGAAAATGCATATAAACCTAGGATGGCTTGAGGGTGAATACATCATGGGATAATTTTCATTTCTGGGTGAACTATCCCTTTAATAATAATAATAAGAAGAAGATGAAGAAGAAGAAAAATCGGTTCAATACGCTATTCTGGTTACCTGCGCGTGACAACAGAGCTGACCTCTGTATCGCTGTGACTAGAGCTCATTCGCTCTGATGGGGGAGGGGCATTTGATAAAGGCACCGCCCCCAGTCCTATAGTCCCTCCCACTCCATTTCCATTGACCATTGAGTAGGAAGGCTGGGGTGCTGTGTTCCCGTTAGCATCCAAGGACTCTTTCTGCATGCGGGGGTAGAAGTTGTTGTGGTGGGACATGGAGCGATTGAGGTTCAACAAGCCAGGTTGGTGTCCATCAGGATGTTGAACCTGGGATTGAGCAGAGCTGGGTGCTGCAGGGTTGGCACTGGTTTGGTCAGAAGGGGAAGAGAGGCTGGTTTTGGGGCAGCCATCAGGGTTGTAGAGCATGGGGTAACCTCGGCGAAGAACCACATCCACACTGTGACCCATGGGGACGGATTTCAGCATTTCTACCACTTCTTTATGGGACAGACCCAGCACACATGAGTCATTAATGTACACCAGGATGTCCGCTGAGAGAGAGAAAGACATTTCTGTTATTCGTATTTGTACATGAGGGAAATCAAAAACAAATCGGATTCTCATTTTGTGAGTACAAGTACAAAAGGGGGTCATATGAGGAATCGAAATATCCTTAATCTTGTGAGTTTAAAAGAGTTCAGTGTACAGTAAAAACCTTTTGTATCTTTTAAAACTTCCTACCTGTTGAAAAAGACAATTAATGTTAAAAAGCAGAGGATGAAGGCTATAACAAAGTCAAATAAACAAAACTGACAATCACAAGAGATATAAAGTAAGGTATCACGTGACCCCTTTAAGGATAAGTGAGTGTGTGTGGGTGTTGGTGTGTTTGTCAGCACACGTGAGTGGACAGTGCTGTGTGTAATAGAAGGCAGATTAAAACCTACAAGCCCATCTGGATTAAGAGCAGATCAGCAGATTCAAACCATGAGACCCTCCAAATCACCAAATACACACACATACAGGCATACTAATCTAATCCACAGAGAGAGAGAGAGAGAGAGAGAGAGAGAGAGAGAAAGAGTGTCAAGGGATTTCCTGCCTAAAATAAAAGTGAGGATTGGAGGGATAGATTAGAGGATGGGGAGAGAGGAAAAGCAAACAGCTCATGCTCCTGTGGTAAAATCTATCTTTTATCCATCTGGTCCTTTTCTCTCCCCTGGTTTTTGTGCCATCTATAAATGATCTGACTTAAATCCAGATCTATGGGTTTTTTTGTCTTCTTTTAAGTGTAAAAAGAGGATATTAAAATCAGCAGAACCATTACATCACATATGATTCACAACGTCCTTAAGAGTCCCCTGCACAAATCTATGTGTGTTATTAAATTATTATATCCATCATACATCTATAAATATTTAAAGAGCTGACCCATTGAAGTGCCATCTCCTGTGCTGCAGATTTATACAGAAGCAGCAAAAAGCAAAAGCCACTTAGCAGTTTCCAACAGAGAATACTGGTGTTGCCGGGTAATATGAATGCGGCATGTAGGAAAACCTTCAATTCTTTCTCATTTGACCAAATCTGTAAATTTTCTTTACATTTTCTCAATGTGAAATTATAATACATGTTAAATAGCTTAATCTAACTGTATTTTCTTACATAATTTACATGGATTAATTTAACTAATGCCTTTATTCCTAAATATGCCTGTCACATTGAGGTAAGACACAAGCAAAAAATAAAAAAAGACTGTTTTAGGTATAATTTTTTCTATTGAATAACAAAAAGCTTTACTGAATAATAATAACAAAATGCAAAACAAAAAAAAATGTTCAGGTCTCAGACTTTTGAAAACTATAATAATAATAAATACAGTATTATTTTTTTTTTACATGGTCATTGTTTGCAATTCAGTGCCAGCTGCATCTGCGTTATGATTTTTTTAAGGACACAGGGTTAAATCTCCTAGTCTCACCTGTTTTAAGTGCAGACGGGCCTCCTGGGGTGACGCTGTACACCTGCAGGAACTCCCGAGGTCTACTGCCACCCACAATGTTGAAGCCAAACCCACGAGGCCCTTTCGACAGGCGAGTGTGTATGGAATAGCCCTTCAGTTCAGATGGTTGGTCTGTGAATGCAGGTACTAATTGACACGCACACACACATACACACACACACACACACACACGCAAAGAAATAAGTGTCTACACATGGTATGCAAAGTACACAGAGTTCTAACAATGCCCTTATACCACACAACAATGTTTCAGGATGGAGTTGACTGCTAAACAACAGTGCCATCTGCTGGGATATGGGCTACACGGCTTATACTTTGAATAAATTGCTCAATCACACACTTGTATATAGGGGAGTAATTTTTTTGATTTGCGCCAACTAAAACACTGGCTATTTTCTAAACAGCGAACTATCATACTACTCATACTGGTTCTATAGTGAAATGTGCATTACTGGCAAAATGTAGGGTGTACAACAGAGCACTTTGCGAGGCACTGTTTCCCACATTGCAAAGACTTTCCAATGTCTTATGTGACAAATTACCCAGAAGTATTAATTTTCTAGTAGCAATTTTCCACTTTTTTCTTTCATTTTGTTCTTGGCTCATTATTTGAACACACTGCCAAAAGTATATTTCTTATGTCCACATTTACTTCCAACGTGATAACTGAATGCCACCCACTGAATTTACACATGCACTTTGAAGAGGTCATGTGACAATGTAGCATACTACCTTCCGAACCTGCATAATGCATATGGTTCCACATGCTACATTTAAACAATAGCAGGCAGTATACCATTATACACTACACCCTATATACAACTACATTTTCATAATTTTAAAGCATTTCATTATAGTCTCAGAATTTTAGAGCCCACTTGTACATGTATTTGCACACGCGGACTTCTTGCTCATCTACATACTAACAGATGTAATGGCTTCTGAAAATCGCTTGGCTCAGAAGGCATAGCATACATGACCTTCTCAAATATAAGAGAGCATTCTTTGAGTGATAGATAACATTAAAGGAAAAAGAGAGATGAGAGGTGAAAGCAAGCGGGGAGGGACAAGGAGATTGTGGATAAGGTTTAAATGGCAAAGGAAACAAGGGGTAAGATGAAGGCGTGAGAGAAAGACTAAATGGCTCCAGGAAGGTTTGTCATTAATCTTTGTGTGAAGACTGCAGAGAGAGCGAGAGTGTGTTTCGGAGCAAAAAGTGGAGAGGGGCCAAGCTCGCACACACGTGCACATATATACACTCACACTCCGTCTTGCTGACAATCTCTTTGCCCTGAGTCCTTGGGTCCAGCCAGCTCGTGGTCTTTGAGTTATGGCTGAAAAATGAGAGAAATGAGAGACTTTTCTCCACCACTAGGACATCAGCAACTTTAAGATGAAATACAACAGCAGTAGTGAGAGTAATAAACATTAAGCAGACTTAATTTAGATAAAATCATAGATAAAAGGCAAGGATTTATGCATTTTACATTGATGTGCATCTTAAAGTTCAAATGTCACTTTTTTTTTTTTTTTACCTCAAAATTGCATCAAAAATACAAAATAACCAAATTAAGTGCACTTAATTTTCAGAGATAGGCAAATATTATGATATTATGATTTTTCATTGATGCACATTTTAAAGTTCAAAAATGTCACCTTTTTCTTTACGAAAAATTGCATTAAAAAAAGCACTAGACTCCACCTGCTGAATTAAAAAAAAATTCATTGACGCAGATCTTAAAAGTTTAAATGTCGCCTTCACGTGTCAAAAAAAATCCAATGTGACATACAAAGGCATCATGTCAACTTTGAGTATAATCTTGGATTACTGGAGGAAGCAAATGACCTTCTGTCTCTATTTTTGCCCACTCTATTCCCCACTATACCATCTTATTTTTTCCTTCTTCCTCTGCTGACTCACTTGATGTAATAGGGTTCGCCTGTGTCACTGAACGCCAGCTCCCAGTTTTCAGGCAAAGCCCCTCCACGTGCTCCATTCTCCATGGCAACCCCTCCATCCCGCCCACCGCCTGAGTCCCAAGTCTGATTAGGTGAGACAATGGTGGTGGGAGGGGCACTGCTGGCTCCTGCAGACCCCGCTGGGAAACAGAGTAGAGTACAGTGAACATGACATGAGATGCGGCCGTCTTGTATAATCTTAGGTAACCTTAGGCCAGCGAGAGGTCACGCTGTTCATGTTACTCTCCTCTTGCCAGCTCTAATATGAGAACAGCATCAATTCTGAACACAATTCAATAGTATTTAATGTTAAAAACATAAAAAATGCAAACATGTCATGGTTGAGCTGACATCCATTTGTCTTAAAAATCTGTGGGTTTAAAATAACTGCAAAATGGCGCCTATGTGAAGTCAACTCCAGAGATGCTGATCTGACTGGCTAGGAAAGAAATGTGTTTTGAGATTTTTTTTTGAATATTTGAAATTTATTTAGTTTTTATTTAATTATTTAAAAATCTTGAATAACAGTTTGATGGTAGTTTTAACAATAGCTTGATTGAAAAGAGATGTTGAGTTTTTGAAAAAGGAAAGGACCCAAACTAGTGCCTTGGGGTACCCCACAAGTAACAGATTCTGATAGAAAAATTACCAATCTCAACAGATGTTTTTAATTTTATTATTGTACCATGAAATAAAGGTGGACTCAACAGCTGGGTACCTGATAGACCGGAGTCTTCCTCGCTGTTGTCACCTTCCTCCACGGCCTTTTCCAGGTTGCTGAGCGATTTGCTGCGGGTACGAAAGTTCCTCAGAAGGTTTCGATGTTCCTGATACGTAATGGGTGGGCTGTCAGGACCGATATGGACCGGCCGAGGAGTGCCGTAATAGTTACCTGTTAAAACAGATTGTTTTAGAAATGACCCTCAATATGACCCACAATCCAAGAGCTGTTACAAACAGCAAAATTAAAAAACAATGGCTTTTGTACACAATGCATTAGATGTGCTAACTGAAACAGTTCTTGACAAGATCATCCATTTTCAACCTAAAAGCCATTGTCCTTCGAGTCAATTTCTGAGGCAGCCAAAAAGCAGTTTCTGGAATTGCGGAGCAGAACACAATAATCAAGCAGCTCGAGTCTGGAGGCTTTGGTTTGGAACTTCAATATCTCATTTTTTTAAATCACATTTTATTCGATTTTATTTAACTTTGCCAAGAAATTGGGGCCAAAAAACAATAAGATTTACAATTACCTGACTTAAACATTTGAAACCACTAGTATTTTTTTTCTAGTTTAATACAAAATTCTTTATTATTACATATTAGATTATCAAATGACAACATGCACTCAAGCTGGCATGAACTTCACAAGTCTGGCAAGAGCTCCACAAAATCTGATGATCCATGTTATCCTGCATGATTTGAGTGAATGTTCCAAAAGATCATCTTGTGCTTCAATGGAAGCTAGAAAATATGAACATTTGCACCAAGGAGTTCACATGATCAATGTCATAAATTTGATCAGTGACTTAGAAATAGTGTAGAATTCATTTTAAGCCTTAACATTTCTTCATTTTAAAATGTTCAAAATTCTAAAACTTACCTGGATTAAAATAGATTTTCCATCTAAAAGCCATTACCAATGTGGTACTGTATGTGACCCCACTGTATTTTTTAAAGCAGAACTTTTTTTGTGCCACCAATTTTAATGATAAAGTTCTAGTTCTACATTTTATGAAAAGAGGAATTTCTCTCACTCCTGGCTGCTGCTGCTGCTGCTGCCCTAGATCATGCTCTCTTTAAAACCCTTAATCACTGCTGTTATGAAACTAATAAACTGACAGGATGTTCCAGAGCTCTTTTAGCAATCAGATCAATGGTGAAAACATGAACTTAATCCACCTCTGAACATCTACCTCTAAATTTCCAAAATAAAAGCATACAACATAAAATACCAAAGTGCTGTTTTAAAAAAATTACAATTTACACTAAAAGAGCACTGGGATGCAAACTCCTCAGCTAAGAGAATTTACTCAGCTACTGTGCAATAGCTACATGTTTGGAATTTTCAGAGATATTTAAATGCAGCATTACTCCCTTGTTGCAGCTTATTTACAACTGGAGAAAAAAAAATAAAAAGAGAGAGAGGGAATGGAGGTGGAGGGGTGATTGGAGACAGAGAAATAGGGATTACAGAGAAAAGCCTCTTTTCTCCTGTACAGAGTGATAGAAAAGTAGGAGTGTGGTGTGGTTTCTGGTTAGAGAGATGACTAATGGGCTGCGGGGCATCACTGCTCAAGTGTTAAAAACACTTTTGTGGTTAATTATAGGCATATTAAACAAATAATACCACATCTCACATTTCTATTGTTTTTTTCTGTGGCGTCAAGATGTTTTAAGAAATTAATACTTAAGACACGAGATGTCTATTTCAAATAAATGTTGTTCTTTTAAACCTTCTACTAATCAAAGAATCCTGAAATAAATGCATCATGGTTAGCAAAAATATTAAGCAGCACAACTGTCTTCCACATTGATAAGATTTCTTCTGCACCAAATCAGCATATTAATGATTTCTGAAGGATCATGTGACACTGAAGACTGGAATAATGATGCTGAAAATTCAGCTTTACCATCACATGAATAATTTACATTTAAAATGTATTGAAATAAAAAACTAGTACTTCAAATTATAATAATATTTCACAATATTACTGTTTATCACCCTTTTAATCAAATAAATGCAATCTTGGTGAGAAGCCTTAGTGAGTCTTCTTTCAAAATCATAAAAAAAAAAAAAAATCTTACCAACCCCAAACTTTTGAAAACTAGTGTATATACAGTATAGTGAAGATTTTGTCAGGATAGGTAAAAAAGTCTCTATTGGTGATATTGGCATTGTCAGTGATTAGACCATGACATTTACATCAATCATCAGTGCTTGAGTTTCCCAAAAGCAAGTTTGCATAAAAACCTCAAAATCAACTCCATGAGGGACCGACTCGACAGAGATGGACATAAGTGAATGATATCTTTCTTACTTTCCAAAGACAAAAGACAGTAAAGTAGCACAGCAGTATCAAAAACACGAGTCAGCAGAAACATATTCATAAATCCAAGAGCTGCAACTTCGAAGGATGTCATAGTGTGAATCTGCAGCTGTGTGTGGGACCCTTAACAAAGACATCAGCAGGCTCAGACATCAGTCTGCATTACACGCTTGTTCTCTCTCCATTAGGGCTCTTTTTCAGCTCTTTCTGCTGATAACGTTGGAGGACAGAACCGAGCCAGCATGGCACTTTTCTCCGCAGTCTAGAGGGTGCTTCTCTTAATTCTGATTGGCTTGAGCTTTTGGAGCTTTGGCGTGAAGCCCTGACCCTCACCATGTGGTCACGAGCACACACAAACTCAAATGCATGCACACACAAACTACTCAGTTAAACAGTAAATAACTCCTTCCACATTAAAAAACAAGGTTTATCTGTTCCATATGTTTGCATAAACTCGTAAATAGGCTCAGATGCATTTTACATGCTGAATTTTTGTGAAATTTTGAATGTATGGAGTAGAATGGTTTTAAACAAGGTAAATGTGTAAAACATTCATATTGGTAGCTTAAAAACATGATAAAATCAGTCTAAATATTTAATAAACAAATGTGAAACTTAGTGAATCTGCATTGTTAAAATGAGGGGGGGGGGGGGTTTCTTTATGAAAATGTTTTTCTCCAATACACATTGTCCACAATTAAAGGCACCCTTTTATTCAATACTTTTTACAACCTCCTTTTGCCAGGACAACAGCTCTGTGTCTTCTCCTATAATGAGGTTGGAGGACAACTGACAAGAGATCAGAGACCATTCCTCCATACAGAATCTCTCCAGATCTTCTCTTCAGTTCAGTCCACTCATTTTCTATAGTGTTCAGGTCAGGGGACTGGGATGGCAATGACAGAAGCTTCATTTTGTGCTCAGTGACCCATTTTCGTGTTGATTTTGATGTTTGTTTTGGATGATCGTCCTGATGGAAGATCCAACCACAACCCATTATAAGATTTCTAGTAGAATCAGTCAAGTTTTGATTTCGATTATTTTATTTTTTTGACCTGTTGTTATTTGATAGAATCCATGAAGCCAAATAGGCCCACAATTTCAAAGATCCAGCAGTACATTTAATCATAGACATGGGGTACTTTTTATCCCTGTTTGCACCAAACCCATCTGGTGGGTTTGCTGCCAAAAAGCTCTTTTTTTTAAGTTTCATCTGACCATAGAAGTTACAGTAGTGTCTGACAACTGAATAGGCTGGAGATTGTTTTTGGATGAGTGCAGAGGATTTTTATTAAAACCCTCCCAAACAACATGTGGTGATGTATGTGTTTGATTTTTTTTTCTGACCCCAAGGCTCAACTAATTTCTGCAATTCTCCAGCCGTGAACCTTGGAGATCCTTTGGCCACTCAAACTTTCTTCCTCACCGTGCATTAGATTTAGACACACCTCCTCTTTCAGGCAGATTTGTAACATCTTTAGTTGATTGGAACTTCTTAATTATTGCCCTGATGGTGGAAATGGGAATTTTCAATGCTTTAGGTATTTCCTTACAGCCGCTTTCTAATTTGTGAAGCTCAACAATCCTTTGCTGCATATCAGATCTATTTTCTTTGGTTTTACTTATGATGAATGATTAAGGGAATTTTGCCTTGTGTTACCTATACTCGTGTGAAACCAAAAGTCATGGCTGGACAATTTCATGTTCCTAGTCACCCTGGTGTGCTAAAAAAAAAAAATGTAAATATGAATGGGAATATGCTCATAAGAATTTCCAAGGGTGTCAATAATTGTGGCCATTGTCTACTGGAGAAAAATATTTATTTCATAAGGTAATTTCCTTCTCAATTTCAATTGTTTTACTTGAATAAATGGTTAGATTTTTGTGATTTTTTGAATGAAAGATCAAAAGGATAAACAATGCAGGATAAACAATTTTCACAGCTTTCTTTGATCATTTACCAAGGGTGCCAATAATTCTGACTATGACCGTATTCATTAGACCGTATTCACATATTTTATTCATTTATATTATTATATTATTTAATTTAATTTCCAGGTCTAGAAATCTCACTTTTTAAATTAAGCTTTCTCATGTGGCCCATCCAGGTTTTTCAAGCCTGGGGTAAACCTGCAATTTAAATAAGAAATATATTAATATTTAGCTTATTTTAAAGCTTTTTTTGTCTTATTTTAATTAAACTTAAGTCATGATGAGACCCCCTTGAAGTTTGCTGAGGCCCCCTAGTGGGCCTCGATCTCCTGGTTGAGAAACAATAGTTTAGATCAGTGGTCACCAACCTTTTTAAGCCCAAGATCCCTGACCTCGACCTTTTTGAAAGACAAGATCTACTTCATAGAAAAAGACAGCCCAGATTGTATTTAGTATTTTTTTCGTGGTGAATGTAGATTCTGATTTATTTAGCCTTTTTATTTATTTTTTTTTACAAGTAAATTGGCTGATTCTGATACTGGTTGCAGATATTTATTATTAATATTATAATAAAAAACAAAAATATATAGCCATTTCAAATTAGAGGGAACCACTGCTTTTTAATCACAATCCAAACAAAGATGCTACGCACGTTGCATGAGCAGTTGTTTTCCCTCCTGACAAATCCAGCTGAAACCAGCCTAAGATGGTCAAGCTGGTTTTGGCTGGTCTCCCAGCCTGGCTTAGCTGGTTTTAACTGGTCTCCTAGCCTGGTCATAGCTAGTTTTAGAGGGGTTTTGACTTTTGACCAGCTTAAACCAGCTGAACACCTGCTAACACAGGCTGGGAGACAAGCTAAAACCAGCTACTTCCAGCTTAAACCAGCTAAGACCAGTCAACCAGCTTAGGCTGGTTTTAGCTGGATTTTTCAGCAGGGTTTTTATTTGAATTAGATTTAATTTCAGGATTTAAAGCAAAAACAGTACGATCTGACTTTATCTTTGTGAAATTATAAAAAAAGGCACACAAAAAAGGCATGAAAAAAAAAAAACAGCAGGCTGAATGAGACGCAGATTCACTCTCTGACAGCAGGTGTCGCTTATGGAGCAGCAGTGATACAGTGTTTCCTTGGTTACCGCTGTAAACAAAGCTGAAATGCGCTATTAGCTACTTTATTCGGTGGTAAGAGGAAAATAAAATGCCATTGCCATCGAAATCTTCCTGAAGACTGATCTCCTTTTAGAGATGAATTCCTAATCCCTCACCCCCAATTCAATATTTATATTTTCTTCGTATATTTTGAGCATCGTGAACAGTGAGCTGCTCTGCCTGCTACAGAATTTTCTCCTCTTCGCGTCCGTCTTCAGCGTCTCTGGCCTCTTGTTAACGGCCGTTTACAGACTCAGACATTATGTGGGCCATTTACCTTTATCTGTCTGCCCCAATAGTTCCAGAAAATAACATAAAAATAAATACAAAAATACAGTACAAAGACTGGAGAAATGTAATGTATTTTTGTACTCATATTTCTGTTATTTTCGCGAGCTACTGGAACAGTGATAAAGATCGACCGGTCCATCGCGATCGACGGGTTGGCGACCACTGGTTTAGATTAATGTTTCTCAACCAGTGCGTTACAACCCTAAAGTGGGTCAAAAGACCCTTTTGAATGAGTTGCGAAGTAGTCAAGGAAACAACAACAAAAAACATTCTAAACATTTTTATGATGCAAGACTTTTATTTTGAAAAAACATGAGTGAAAGCTGTTGACTCTTCTGTCAGATGCAGTTTAAGTAAAGAGTGTCTGGGGAAAAAAATATGTTGTCCAGATTTAGTATCTGCTGATGTTATCAGGCTGTCAGTGTCATTATTCTAACATTTTGTTTTTCATATAACTTGTTATGAATTAAAGTCTCTCACCTCAGAAAAACAAATTTTCCTGTCCTGTCAGACGTTATACTGTGCTTGCGGCACACATTCTTCAATTGCATGCGCAATTGCACGCCATTATATGACTTCACTATATAAAGAGCAGATGAAATTACAAGCATGCAATGTCGTAGTTACACAGTCAGTTAGTAAGACATAATGAAATTACCAAAAATTACCATTAAATTATGTAACTGGTACGTCATGTGTTAGCTGAGAAGGATTTGAATGCAAGTATGATGTTCATTCTATTCATCAGAATCAGTGTTCATGTTTTATCAACAGTAAATTTTAGTATTGTTTAATAACCAGAATAACTGTACTTTCTGTAATGCCATAATTATTTTCAATTTATTTTTCAATTTATTATTATTTATACCAATTTATTTTCACTTTGTGTTATTTTGTATATTTTTATATGACGGTGGCTCATGCTAACTTACTAATTTTATTGTATTAACACACAAATGTATGGACTGCTATTTAATAGCCTTATTTTATACCATATACTGTATTCACCAGTGTTAGTGATATTCTTACAATTTATGTGCATATTAAGTAAAGTGGGACCGTGCTTGTGTCAAATTCCTAAAAAAATAAAATAAATTGGGTCACAACTTGATGACAATGGGAACATATGGGTCCTGTGGCCAAACCAGTTGAGAACCACTGGTTTAGATGCATTAAGTGGATATAAAAGAGATACTGTTTCTGACCTTTGAACTTCCCACTTTCCAGCAGGGCTCCAGACTCTTCCAGGGAGAAGAATTCCTCAATGGACACAAAGTTATAATCCACTCCTGAGATCTCTCCATCCCGTGGTTGCCTGGTAGTACCTGGGTCGGGGCAGAGAGAGCAAGCATATGAATGTAATTATAAAAAATTAAAAAAAAAAAATTAAAAATATATATATATATATATATATTTGTACTTTGCTTAACTTGGCAAAAAACAAAACCAAAAAAAACCCCCAAAAACCTACATCACCTTCAAATATGTCTCTTTTGGTGTCACATGTCTTCAAATGTGTCTTTTTTGGTGTCACCAAAAAAGACATGAATTTGTTACAAGTAGACAACAAGCCATTTAAATAGAGAATGTAAAAATAGGAAAGCTATAGTGCTACAGACACATGGGGTATTTTAAAAGATCGCTCATGATTTTTTCATAAACTTGCATCTTCCCTTTGCTAAAAATCTAATGCATTTAAAAAAAAAAAAAAAACATCCTGATGACATCACCAGGAAGCCAGTCTCTTTGATGCATTTGAAGTTTGGATCCACAGACCTCAGAGAAAACAGAGACACAGCTGTCACACAGAACTTGTAGCAAGTTGATTGGCCTTGATATGGAAAAGAGGCGGATGTGATGTGAGTGTCAAATGAGGTTAAAAGCAGTTATGTAACAGCGTTTACATACTAACTATATATTAAATAAACTCTGTGCGTGTGTCTGTCTATTTTCAAATGACTTTGGCGGTGTGAGGTGACACCTGATTATGATTTCAAGCACTTCAAACTTGCTCTATAATCCCACAGTGATGAGATTAAACAACTTCCTCTCAGCTTTCCATCTCCAATGAAAGTTGGAACAAGTGGATTTTCCTAAGGTAGATAAGCAGTGCATCCCAATTTAGGCTAACCTGATCACTGCAATTCTGGCGTTGCAGAAGAGATACAGTAGGAAACCTGCATGCTTTGATCAATTTGAACTTGCCAACATAACAAATTGCTTTGAAGCAAAAGTCTTCAGGAAGAGAAAAGGTACATGGTTTATGAGGTAGTGCACCTATCGTATGGATACAACACACAGTTATTCAACATCAAGCAGGATTGTAATGACTTAAAAGCCTTCAGCCACCATATATAATAAATCATCCATTAATAACAAAACACTGCATTGTCCCAAGGTATCATACACCCCGTATATGACATCACAGTGCCTGTATTGCATTAATCCCAATGACAGCCCATGCAAAAAGCATATGAGTGTTTTTTCCCCTCTTGAAACAATGACGTTTTTATGCAACACATTCACTCAAATGAATCTCGAATGAATGTGTAGGATGAGACATTAAGGATTTAGACACTGAGGACTTTTCACTTCCGCAATAATGCGACAGATTTTGTAGTTAAACTGGAGATATAAAAAGAACAAAATAATTTTATCCATCAGAAACTGATTGGATTGTGAAAAGCAGGTGTAATATATCAGGACGAAGCCAGGTGGTCGGGGTTGAAAAATAGGGATTTGTGATGTCAGCTGTAAAGGACAGTTGAGTAAGTTATCACATCTTGATTACATTTTTTTCTTTGGGAATAACATGTATTGATGCACAATATGACCAGGAATGTGTATTAGAAAACTAGGTGTTGATTTCATGTTGACTCTAAAAGCCCAAATGCCACTAAATATGCAAACCATTTAACATGATGTTTTGCACCTGGTTAAATATAGCCTTGTACTTTTGTACTGACACACCTGTGCTATTTTATCTTAAAAGAACAGAAAAGAGGAGCATCTTACAGTTCACAGTATTCTAATTGCCTGCAACCAATTCAGAGATGTGACGCTTTGAATAAACGTGTTATTTGGGAAAGCCTTTAAGTTTGAGTACACAGGCTATGCAACTGAACCGACAGATAAAACGTTATGTGAATGGGTGCACGAAAATTAGTGTGCTTGTGTGTACATTCACAAGCATGCATGAATGGGTCTGTGTTTGGGTGCTTACGCGTTTATGGGTATGTGCAAGCACGGGAGTGATGAAAGGCACAGCAGGGTACCTCAGGCTGAAGACAAAGATAAATGTGCAGCTTTGGGATCCAAGAGCAGGAAATAGGCAAAGTTTGAATCATGCAGGACGGATTAAATGCATCAGCTGTGATGGTGAACGGGAGCCTGATGCCGGCATGAGCTATACATTAATAAATGCATGCAATCATTTCTGAAAATAGTTGCTGTTTTGTTGTCAAGGCAAAATATGGAACAGTGCCATTCACAATGGGCGCACTGCTGTGACATTTGATGACAGTTGCCATGGCAATAGTTAAAGTGCATCGCATTGCCTCAAAGTGACTGAACCTTTGACTCTGCATGAGGTTTGACATGATTGTAAACTGGATTTGTTTACGGTCTCTGTGAGCATTAAAGCATGAGATCGCATGCATGCTTTTGCTGGCTGATGTATTTCAGGATCTCATTTCTCATGTGTATGAACTTGTTTGTGTTTTCAATGCAGTTGTTTTACTGCAGGGGTCTTCAACCCTTTTCAGGCAGAGGAGCCCTTGGTGGATAGAGAGAAAAAGCAGGGAGCCATTTTAAATATTGTATAATCTTGTGTAGACAGGCCTGTGACTAAAAAGCATGAGGTTTGATCCATACTGCATTGTGGAAAACTAAAATAATGGACTCTACAGATAGTTTTATAGAAAATAAAATATATATATATAAAATTTTTTTTAAAAAGTGTCAAGTCAGTGATCAGAATTTAGCTTTTTCTTGCCCATTCACTTTACTTGCTTTTTTTCCCCAACAAAAAATTAAAAGAAACACACAAAACCCAAATGTTCAGATTTGGAGTGTACTCGAGAAATGAAGTTTTATTAACAAAGTTTGGGAGGAGCACGTTCAAACAATCAGCATGAGAGAAGGCCTATACTAATATATTATATTATATTATATTATATTATATTATATTATATTATATTATATTATATTATATTATATTATATTATATTATATTATATATAAAACATGGGTGAGTCAGCTATTTTATATATATATATATATATAGCTGACTCACCCATGTTCCTCAACAGTCTTTTCTGCATCCCTCCGCCACCCTGACTCCTTACTCTTGACTAGTTCCTATCCCAGCCAGGGATATGGGGGAGTAACTCTGGGTTCAGGCAAAATTCCAAGCTCGGAGCATTCCCTCAAACAGCACGCCAAATATGCATACTCTTCTACTGATTATTTGTAAGTGTGAACTTGTGAAAAACATAATATATAGCACAACATCCATCACCCAAGTCTCACGTATTGTGAACCTACAGTACGCAAGTGTGTCCTTAATATGACAACCACCACTGCAGTCTAAACTGAAAAATCTGGCTACATGTAACTTACAGTTTGCACAGTTGGTCTAAAAAGCTGGATTTAAGAAAAGAAAAAATAATCAGATTTCCCCTGAAGTCTAAATAAAGCCTATGTTCACCTTTAATGACAAACATCAGACAAATCAATTCATCCTCAGAAACACTTTGTTGTGCCAATCTGGTATCTTGTAAACATGACTTTGTTTTCAAATGGACTGATAAAAAAAAAAAAAGAAAAAAAGAAAGTCAGCCAATCAGATTAGAGTTGAAGACAGTACTTTTCAGTTTTGTCTGCAAAAAGCATCAGACAGCGAATGAACTTAGTAGATTTTACAATTGGACATTAGAACATTTAACACAAATTTTCTTCTTTTTCTCCAAAATTAGTTTGACATCCCATGTTAAAGTACTCACCCTCATGTCATCCCAAATCTGTAAGACTTTCGTTCATCTTTGGAACACAAATTAAGATATTTTTCATGAAATCTGAGAGGTTTCTGTACCACACATAGGCAGCAATGTCATTGCTCCTTTTGAGATCCAGAAAGATAGTAAAAACATTATTAAAATAGTCCATGCAACTGCAGTGGTTCAACATTAATGTCATGAAGCAACATTTTGTGCACAAAAACAAAACAAAAATAACTTTTCAACATATTCTTCTCTTCCCTGTCAGTCTCCTACACTGTTGACGCAGTGAAAGCAGTGCAGCTCTTCCGGGTCAATGCCGATGCTGTACACATGAGCAGCACAATGCTGACACAGGAGCCAGCCAATAACGAGTCGCCATTCTGTTATTTTTGTTTTGTTTTTGAGCACAAAAAGTATTCTTGTCACTTCATAACATTAAGGTTGAACCACTGTAGTCACATGGACTATTTTAACAATGTCTTTACTACCTTTCTGGGCTTTGAAAGTGACGTTGCAGCCTATGTGTGGTTCAGAAACCCATGAGGGTGAGTACAGAATGACAGAAATTTCATTTTTGGGTGAGCTAACCCTTTAAAGAGCCCTGTATTACTGAATTATGTAGGTGTTCATCACTTACAGGGCACAGCGCGCAGGTAGAGGTTCTCTCGTATGACCTGTTGGAGTTGGCTGTCCATTGATCCGGGTGTAAAACACTTGCTCAGGTAAAGTCTCAGATCCTTACAGAGAGTCGAGCCTACAGATCACAAACAGAACACAGGAACGAGAATGAGATGGAAAGATTTGAAACCACTTTTAATAGCAGCACTGTTGCCAAATTCACAAATAGAACACTGCTGTCACCATGGAAATATGAGAAAAAAGGTAAACTGGCAAAGGGAAACTGTCAAAGACGCAGTTCTGAAAACAAACTGAAATACACCATAAAATCGATAAGAGTTAAACGCCCTGAATTCATTCCTATTACTGCATGCCCCAGGTTACCACAGTAACACCTCAGACCTCACACGCACACTCAAGCATGCTGAGACTGCACTGCAACTGCAGAAGTCTCTAAGGTCAGTGTGCTGTTGTCACAAACAAGCACTGCGGAGCACCTAACGAGGACCTATCCTCCCCGCTCGGCTTCTGTGTATTGATTTTCACACTTAATATAATCCGGTGGTCCTTTCCGTACAAAATCTCAACACATGGACTCCTCAAGGACTCATGGGAAAGGTAGGATGAGTCATTTCCCGCTGATCTATTCATTTTTTAAAGTGCGTTATGACCTTAGATGACAGCCAGCTTCCTTTCACACAGGATATTGATGGTCTTTATACATTGTGGACGGGGATTGCCTGCCCCGTTACTCGCCGATGCCGGGCTCCACCCCCCACGCTGACAACGATCAATCGGGCCAACCAGGGCAGAGAGTTCTGGAGAGGTTAAGTAATAGAGTGCAGGATATCACATCCATTTAATGTCTGACACTGAACTGTGGGAAGGTGGAGACCTGGCATAGCTATTGCATATCAGAATCCTTTTTACATGCTGTTATTAAGAAAAAATACTGTGCAGACTAATCTAAGTTCTGTATTATCCAACCACGACAGCGACAAGCGATACTACACTTTGTCAGTAATTTGGTTTTCTCACTCTTCATGTATATTAAACCTCATACATGGAGGAGAAGAGATTGATTGTGGAAGTTCATAAACATTGGATAAACCTTTTAAGTTCCATAATGAAAGATACAAAACGGGTGTTTTGAAAATATACTATGTGTCGTGTTTTAAAGATGCTGTTCTAAAAATAAAAAGAAACTCATTACTCCAATCTTCAGTGTCACATGATCCTTCAGAAATCATTCTAATATGCTGATTTGGTTCACAAGAAACATTTATCATCGTCAGTTGAAAACAGTTGTGCTGCTTAATATTTTTGTGGAAATCATACAATCATCATAATTTTCAGGATTCTTTGATGAACAGAATGTTCAAAAGGACACTGTTTGAAATTGAAATAACGTTACAATAACGTAATAACTTTTGTAACGTTACAAATATCTTTATTGTCAAAAAAAAATCTTACTGACCCCAAACTTTTGAACGCTTATGTATAATCAATTAAATAGGATTTTAAAAATGTGTATTTGTTCATTGTTTTCTTAAAACTCAGTTTCTACTTCGGTTATTTCCATAAATAACTATTCTACTTCCAGAAATTCTACAGTAACTAAGCCAAGCAGCAAAGTTTCTATACTCAAACATTCAATAGCTAAAAACATCTATAAATCTCTGAGTTTGTTTAATTTAATTGATTAATAAAAAAGCTTTTAGAACCATTGTTAGCTATACAAAAGATGCAATATCTCACAAAAAAAGTGATTTGACATTCTTGTTAGTCCAAGACACTGTGTTCACAAATCTGAGAGAGTGAAAATGCCTTCATTGACCATTCATTTATTGTGTCAAGAACAACTGAAAAAAAATGAAAAAGTAAAAATATGAATAAATTAAATCCCCATGGAGCATCTAGAACCAACATATTCAGGCAGGTTAGATTAGGATAATACAATCTCCAGGCAGAATGACATTAACGGGTGACATGTCAACACAGTGATCTACTTGGGGCTGTACATTGTCAGTAGGTATAAATCTCTTACACATCCCAAGTATTTAATTTAATAAGTGCAACAAAATGCAGATAAAGCCTATAAAATAAAGTTTTTTTTATATATACTAGCAGCCTTGAGAGTAAAAACCTGTTTAACATCAAAATTTTAACCCCAAGCAGAGATGGCCCATGAACTAGAAATTTACTGATCCTCTATTTTCCTTTGGATCTTCAGAAAGCTCATAATTGGTTAGAGGGCCTCCAAGGAGGGGGCAATGTGAGGTGTCACTTCAGATAAAACATCCTTTAAAGAAATGGTTCACCAAAAAAAAGAACATTCTGTCAATATTTAGTCACCCTCAAATATGTTTTCTATCTTCTATGAAACACAAAAAGTGAATTTGTCAAGAATATCCTGGCCACACTTTCCAAAATAATTAAAGTAAATAAAGACTCTACTCTGTCAGCTGTGCCTTGTTCAAATAAAAAAAATTATACTAATTATTTTCTTTGCATTGCCCTTTTCTTATCTACTGAAAAGAAAGAGTTGGATCAGTGCAAAAGCTTGTTATTCTCCAACCCATGGTGTCTAGTAACACAAAATTCAATTTGCTCTTATCGATAAATAATTTACCTGGTAAGACGGTTTTGATCCGAATGGGATGTGGACATGAGTTTAGAACCCCTCTTACATCTCCCAAGGTCAATCCCAGGACAGGCGTACCCCCAATCTCTAGGATGATGTCACCAACAGTGGCTCCACCCCCAGGTGCTGCTGTAACAAATGGGAACTCTCCATAATCTGCACCACCTCCAATGGCCACACCAAGCTCTCCCGAGGCTCCGCCCAGTGGGACGAAGCTCTCCTGCACTTTCGAGCGCCAGTGCAGCTTCTTAACAGTGGCCTTAGACATGTTGACAGCGCTGTAAGAAAAGAAAGAGGAAAGACATTGTTCAAATATGTTCAATTGTTGTTTGCAAACATTAAAATTAGATTTCCCTACTGAAAAAAAAATACCTTAAGCCAGCCTAGCCTGGTTTGCTGGTATTAGCTGATTTCCCTTGGTCATGATGGTCCATTGCCTTGGTTTAGGCACTTTTCATCTAGTCAAACTGTGAGATCAGCTGACTGCACAGCTAAACCAACGAAAGACTAGCTTGACGAGGTTAAATGACCACCTTAAACAGCTAAGGTTTTTTTTCTTCTTTTCACTAGGGTTGACTACAAATCAGCGACTTTGCACAAAAACTGATACAAAATATTCATGGTAACCAACCTAATATTTTGAAATCTGAAACAACTTCACTATGCGTCTCACATCATGTTTGTGTCATAATGCTGGGTGAAACAATCTGCATTGTAAAAAGCGCTATATAAATAAAGGTGACTTGACTTGATTACAGTGACAGCCTTAAGTAACACAGAAAATATTTTAATAATGCATTTAAAGTACTTTACACTACCATTCAAAAGTTTGGGGTCAGCAAGGACAGTAGGACACATTAAATTGATCAAAAGTGAGATCAATAAGTGAGGCAAGTTAATCCATTAAAAATACCGTTCTTTTGAACTTTCTATTCATCAAAGAGTCCTTGAAAATATTAACCAGCACAACTGTTTTCAACATTGATAGTAATAAGAAATGTTTTTGAGCAGCAAATCAGCATATGATAATTATTTCTAAAGGATCATGTGACACTGAAGACTAGAGTAATGATTTACATTACATTTAAAAATATACTGAAATGTTAAATTATGATAATATTTCACAATGTGAAGTGAACAACATACAACTTCGTAACTTTTTAAATGTACAGGTGCATCTCAATAAATTAGAATGTCATGGAAAAGTTCATTTATTTCAGTAATTCAACTCAAATTGTGGAACTTGTGTATTAAATAAATTCAGTGCACACAGACTGAAGTACTTTAAGTCTTTGGTTCTTTTAATTGTGATGATTTTGGCTCACATTTAATAAAAACCCACCAATTTACCATTTAAAAAAATTAGAATACTTCATAAGATCAATAAAAAAAGGACATTTTAAACAGAAATGTCAGGCTTCTGAAAAGTATGTTCATTTTTATGCACTCAATACTTGGTTGGGCCTCCTTTTGCATGAATTACTGCATCAATGCGGCGTGGCATGGAGGCGATCAGCCTGTGGCACTGCTCAGGTGTAATGGAAGTCCAGGTTGCTTTGATAGCGGCCTTCAGGTCATCTGCATTGTTGGGTCTGGTGTCTCTCATCTTCCTCTTGACAATACCCCATAGATTCTCTATGGGGTTCAGGTCAGGCATGTTTGCTGGCCAGTCAAGCACAGTAACACTGTGGTCATTGAACCAGCTTTTGGTACCTTTGGCAGTGTAGGCAGGTGCCAAATCCTGCTGGAAAATGAAATCAGAATCTCCATAAAGCTTGCCAGCAGAAGGAAGCATGAAGTGCTCTAAAATTTCCTGGTAGATGGCTGCGTTGACTGTGGACTTCAGAAAACACAGTGGAACAAACACCAGCAGATGACATGGCAGCCCAAACCATCGCTGACTGTGGAAACTTCACACTGGACTTCAAGAAACATGGTTTCTGTGCCTCTCCACTCTTCCTCCAGACTCTGGGACCTTGATTTCCAAATGAAACGCAAAATTTACTTTCATCTGAAAAGAGGACTTTGGACCACTGAGCAACAGTCCAGTTCTTTTTCTCCTTAGCCCAGGTAAGACGCTTCTGACATTGTCTTTGGTTCAGTAGTGGCTTGGTACCTGGAATATGACAGTTGTAGCCCATTTCCTGAAGACGTCTGTGTGCAGTGGCTCTTGATGCACTGACTTCAGCTTCAGTCTACTCCTTTTGAAGTAGGAGTGACAATCTTCTCAAGCCTGCGGTCATTCCTTTCACTTGTACACCTTTTCCTACCACACTTTTCCCTTTTAGTCAACTTTCCATGAATATGTTTTGGCACAGCACTCTGCGAGCAGGCAGCTCTTTCAGCAATGACCCTCTGTGGCTTACCCTCATTGTAGAGGGTCTTGATGATCGTCTTCTGGACAACTGTCAAGTCAGCAGACTTCCCCATGACTGCTGTTGTGATTACTGACCTAAACCCAGTATTTATACCCTGAGAATGGTAATTTAATAGAACTTGAAATTAAATATTCTAAAAATCTGAGATACTGATTTTTTATTTTTATTTTGATGAGCAGCAAGCTGTAATCATCAAAATGAAAACAAAAAAGTCTGGAAATATTTTACTTTATGTCTAATAAATCTAGAATATATTTAAGTTTTACTTTTTGAATTAAATTACAGAAAAAAAAAAACTTTTTCATGATATTCTAATTTATTGAGATGCACCTGTATATTTAGTGGACTAAAGCTGAAGACAAAAAGGATGAAACAGCCTAAAGTCAAATACATATAAAATGACAATATACGTCCCATGACTCTTCAAAGAGGCAATGGCCTCTAAATAGGTGCAAACACATTTACGTGAGTCCCAGTGGTGTTCCACAAGCTATACACATGATACGAGTCTCCAAATTGAAACAAAACAAGCAAACAGATGGTCAAAACGCAGTGGGGGGTGATTCCATCCACAAACACAAATTTACACAGGCTCATTAAAAATGCATAGATCTATTTCAGGTGTCACCGATTCTGCAACCGAAACGTACACGTTTCCATCGGCGAAATTGTCTGGGGCTTTCCACTAAACACTAAAGTAGAAAAAATACTAACAAATCAGTATCTCAGAGGATCTGCCAAATTACGCATCAGGTTTGGCTGCAGAAGGCCCTCTTTCTCTCAGCATGTGTGTCCCTGTTGCTTAGCCATATAGCGACTCGTATAGCCTGTATAGATATGAATCAGCAGCTAAAGATACAAAAATACAAACAAAAATAAAAGGTAAATGTCCATCTAAAAATTACATACCATGCTTCACCCTTTCTGATAACAACCCTGCAGTGCAAAGATCACACACTAGTTAATGCATCATCTGATATACATCAGCAGGGGTGGGGAGGGGGGGCTGAGTGTTTAAATGGACAATACTAACAGAGTTACATAGTTACAGCTACACCATTGCAGTAAACTCAGAGAGGGGAGGAGAGGAGTCCGTGCATTCCGGCGCTGCGGGTCTTTTCCATTACCTCACAGAGAGAGAGAAAGTTATAACTCCAGGTCTTACGGACTCTGCCTGGAGCTGTGGAGAAACAGTGGTGAGAGTCACCTCAAAAACCGAAAGCAAACAGTGGTGTGAGCACTTCAAACGCTAGGTATCAAAGTCCATCCAACCTGCCGCAGTGTGTTCGCACCTCACTTGAGCGCACACACACAGCACAGTACAGTGTGAATGTGTTATGAGCATGAACGGTTCGCCGGAAAACCTTTCATGCAGGTAAAATAAGACTCAGCACTTAGGATACAAGATTAATATATAACTTAGCTTTAAATATGCATCTGGATCTTGTCTACCACTTTGTTCGCTGCAGTTGTGGCATCCCTCTGGGATGATGTTTCATGTGTCACAGACATACACTCCCGTCTGAGGCAAGTTTCTTGAAGTATATCACTGCCGCGTGACATCTGTGTATTTTATCGAGATCTAAAGCCTGTTCCTTTTCTGATTAAATCCGCTTGCATCTTCCGCATTACATATGCTTGCTGAGTCTTCGTGGGCTGCTGAGATGTTGAGAATAATTGATTAAGTACTTTGGAAAGGTGCCCAAAACTGCCACCCCATCTTACTTATGAATAAAGAACTCATAGCACCATACAAAAGATTTTTTTGTTTTTGTTTTCGTATAGTTCAAGAAGATTTAGATGGCTAATGCAATGGTTGCACTTCAAAGTCATTCAAACGAACAGCACCAGGAAATCTAGGATACAACAAGTATGCAGCATGAATATTTTACATTTATTCATTTAACAGATGCTTTTATCCAATTACCGGTCAAAAGTTTGGAATCATTAAGATTTTTTAAATGTTTTTGAAAGCATCTTAAGAAGTCTCTCTCCTTAGAAATCATTCTAATATGCAGATTTGGTACTCAAGAAACATTTATTATTTTTATTATCAATGTTGAAAACAGTTTTTGCTGGTTAACATTTTTGTGGAAACCGTGATATATTATTTATCAGGTTTCTTTGATGAATAGAAAGTTCAAAAGAACACTTTTGATCAATTTAATGCATTCTTGCTGAGTAAAAGTATTCATTTCTTTTTTAAATCTTACTTACCCCAAACTTTTGAACGGTACATGGTTTTAACTAAAATATTAGGCAGCAAAAACTCTTTTCAACATTGATAATATTAATAATAATGTTTCTTGAGCACCAAATCAGCATATTAGAATGATTTCTGAAGTGACACTGAAGACTACACAGCAAAACCCCCAGAGTTAAATCAACTCTGCTCAGAGAACATATGGTCCCTCTCTACATAGAGTTAATATAACACTGAAGCGGAGTTAAAGTTAATGAGTTAATATGCTGTTTGTGGAGTTGTTTAATCAGATCTTGAGAGATGTAATGTCTTCAGTTGATTTCATCTAAGACTGTGTGGCTGAAAGTCATTTTTAGTGTTTCTCTTTGGTGATTCTGCTTGTTAACAGCAGGTGTTCATCACTAATGCTCAATCATAATTTAATTAATCGTTTAATTATCTCACTAACTTTAACTCTGCTTCAGTGTTACTTTAACACTATATAGAGAGGGACCATATGTAATCCGAGCAGAGTTGATTTATCTCTGGGGATTTTGCTGTGTAGATTAATGATGCTGAAAATTCAGCTTTGCAATCACAGGAATAAAATTACATTTTAAAATATATTAAAATAGAAAACATTTTAAAATTGAAATAATATTTTTTATCAAATTACTGCAGCCTTGGTGAGCATAATATACTTCTTTCAAAAACATAAAAAAAATCTTATTATTCCAAACTTTTGACAGGTAGTGTAAATAACCAATACAGTGCACAATGCCAGGTTTTAAGTATAAGATGGATTACTGTACAAGCTACAGTAGAGCAAAAGCAGAATTTAGAAAATATTTTATTTGCCGTTTTCAAAATTTGACTTAAACCTATAAGTATAGAGCTCAAATCCTGCCTTAACACTCTGGCTATTTTCCTTCTGAGGGAATCTTTGCCACCAAAGATTAAGTGCAGAAGGAGGATAAATCCTGCTGGATCTTCAGGTGAGTCAATGAACAGCTTTAATTGAAAACTAAAGGTCCAGATGTCACTGGGCCAAGGACAGAGATACAGATCAAAGTTTTGTGGATGACATTCTAAGATGAGATATTTGTGCGCTGATAATGGCTGCTGTTTGAGATTTGTCAACATCTAATGCAGCAACTCTTAACATCAATTACTGTTCATGCTGTGGAACTAGATCGAAGATCAAGAATGAAATTAGATTTCTACTCCTGTGTTTTGTCTCTGAAGCTAATGATTACGGGATGCCTTGATCTCATTGAACTAAACACATTAACTTAAGCTCCCAAATTAGAGAAGAACAAGACTACACATCATCACCGTTTCCTCCTGAAAAAAACAAAAAACAAACAGCTTAAACTTGCTTGTTGGTCTTATTTGGTCTACAAGCCTGGACTGTAGGCTGGTTTTAGAAGGGTTTTCAGCTTGTCAGGCAATCTTAAACCAGCTAAAACCAGCAAACCAGCTTAGGTTGGTTTAAGCAGGATTTCTTTAGAAAGATCAGCTTGACAAAGACAAAAAAATGTCTAAAGAAGTTCCATTAGATGAAACGTGTACACCCAACCAAAACTCAAACTTTTACGAATCAGACCTCAATAAAATTGAATCACTTGCAGACATGTTTAAAATCTCTCTGCGGCATCACACTGCGGATCACTATTGTGTAAAGAGCCTCAGGTACATCATTCCACCGTTATGTGCTGAACCATTAAAGCGTTCAGGGCGATGAGAGCCAAGGGGTTTGGTTTTTCTCCACATCAGCAGTCAAGGTACCTCCTCAATAAAAACAAACAATCTGGAACTCAGAAGAAACCTCTTCTGTCAAAAGAGGTCACACTAGATGGTATTTCAACATGATTCAAGTCATATTAGTTTAGGACTACAAATCCCAGGGTCAAACAGAAAAAAACAGCTACTCCTCACATTTACAACCAGCTTAAGGCATTTTTTTTTTTACTGCAAATTGGCATCTTACATGTTAAGTCCACTATGTATTCTGGAGATGAAACTTTACGGCACCTGCACACATGCTCATACATATGAATACCCACAATGCACACCTGCGCAGACTCATTTGCATAATGACACTATTGGCTGTTGAACTCCATAACCTTCATGCTAGCAGCCTTATTAGTGTAACAAGTAAATGTAACAGGGAGAGCAGAGGACAGGCGAGAAGAGGTATGAAACTGTGTTGCCTGGGGGAAAGATATAGTGAGATACAGAGGAGTGACAGAGGAAGGCAGTTCTGCAGTAGTAGCATGCCGAAGTGGTCAGCGATAATCATTTTTACATACTTTATCATATTTAAAATGGTTAAAAATGAGCTTAATGTGTGTGCTTATGCGAATGCAATGATTACTGATGCTTTAGCAACATAAATGCCAATAAAACTTAGTATCATCATGCCAATAAACCGGAGTCGGAGCGTGTGACGACTAAACTCTATTGGTGCGGCAGGTAATGCTGACTCTGGGGACCAGTGTAATTGAATATCATATATTTTCAGGGTTTTTTTTTTTTTTTTTTTGTTAAACTTTTAGTAATTTTGTTGTGTGTTTTCATCAATTTACATCAAACATTTAGTACAAAATAAATGAAAATTGCTGCCAATGCAAGCTAGCTGAAATAAAATAAAATAATACAACTTATTTCAGTTAGCGTTTATTATATTTCAAGTAACAAAACTTTGCTGGGGAAATGGTTAAAGGTGTCCCTTGTGTAATTTTAAGTGTCTTTCCTTACTTGTATTCTATTCTTAAAAGACAAATTCCTTTTGTGTGTAAGCATACTTGCCAATCAATATGTGTAGCATTTGATTGTTTACTGAATGACACATGCCCTGTCAAATTCCCTCACAGTTACTCAGTTTCCATTTCTCCTCATAACATGCTTGATATGTCACAACCCTAATAAAACACACTGATATGCGTATGAGTGTGGCCATAAACGCTGTGGAGGGTTATGATGGTGCTGAGAGGGGCTGCATGCAGCTAGCCAATGACTGCAATGGTCATTATTTACCAGCAGAGTGGAGTATGAATCCCACATCTCGTCTCACATCACTGCAAACCCACAGCACAGGGAGTCGCAACTGGTCTGACACATTTTCTCAGCACCTGCTCGCTCTCGCATTACACACTCTACACTTTCTGTGTACAGAAAAACACCCACATTCATTTAAACCTGAAAGGGCTACGTTGTCTCCAAACAGGAGTGCGCGAGGCCGCTCTTTTACTACGTGGACCAACAGTTCACTCACGCGCTCGCGCTAATGTACTGCTATTGTTGTCTGAAGGGAGCTTTTACGCGAGCATCTTTTATTAAAGACAGAAACGTGTAGCACATGCAGACTTGAAATTGAGATTCGCGATAGAAGATGTGGTGGAGATAGTTGACAAAAACAAAGCAGCTGACAAGGAGAACGCGCACGGCGTTAAATGCTGCAAAGGCAAAGTGGCTCCCCTGGCATCAGTCGCCACGCAAGGACATAATGGAATTCGCGCGGTACACCAACAGAAATGAGAAATGGACAAAAGCATATGGCAGTAGTATCGGATGGTCAGCCAAGCAATAAAGAGACGGTCTGTGACATACCTTCATAATTCCAGCCTTTCCCCCCGCGACGTATTGCCTTATGGCTGTAATCCTCACAAATACTCTATCAATATTGATTGCCTATTGGAGTCGCAGGTGACTGCAGATATGCTGTGTTGGAGGAGCACTACGGTTTCAGGTCCATAGCTCTGCGCTGCTGAGGATGAACTGGCCGGAGAGGGAGGACAGTGTAGCATTACAGTCCCGCGCGGAAGCCTCGTGCCCTCAGGGCCGCTCAGCTAATGGAACATGGGTCAAAATTACGTTGCATTCAGTACAGCCCTGTCTTTGCAGGTTTGGCAATAAGGAAGCGATGATAAGGCAGCCAAGCGGAGGGGAGGAGAGGAGGAGGAGGCAGGGACGGGGAGGGAACGCTGTGTGAAACAGGGACGAATCGGACCGCCCTGTGGTTGGAGGCGATTGGACAGCGCCGCGCAAGACTGGGAATACATGAACGCGCCGTGACTCCTTACCCAAATACTTCAATCAAGAAGACATATTTGAATTGATAATGAGTAGGACCGCATGCTTCTCATTAAGTATGCGAACCTTCTGATCAAAGACTCAAGGCAAGTATTTATTTTGGTGACACTTTGAAAATCTCTGAATGTTCATCTAAGATACAGTATTGTCAACAAGTGCAAATTCATCGACGAATTAATTCTTAAATAATAATGAATAACTATGTATTTGTACCTAGCGCAAGGCACATTGTGATTTTTGTTTAAAACCTTTATTTAATTTTATTTAAAATATATTTTATTGAGGTTTTTTTACCTCATTGGCAAATGTTTGGCTAGTTTAAAGCAGGTACATTTAGCAAGGTTTGCAATGTATTTTTTAAGTGGCATGAACTTTAACTAAATATCATAAACAAAGCAAAACCGAAAACAATAATAAGATGATTAATTAAAAAAAAAAAAAAAAATTCCAAACAAACGTGATTGTTATCAAGGAATTCTGGGAATGCCCAGAAAAGTACACCAGCTACATGGTACACATTACCTTAATCAATTTTATCAGTAAATTACAAGATAACTAAAACTTTTTTTAAGTGTACTATTCACTTTATCAATTAGTAGGTGTAGCATTTTTACATTTTCTCCCGGTTAAAAAAATACATTTTGTAGAATTTGACTCTGGGCTAAAATATGCATATATAAAAGTGCTGTTTTTGTTACAAAATATGGCTGTTCTTTTTCACGTTACAGTTGATGAGCTTGTTGGTGGGTGATGCTCTTGGTGGTCTGCGCGCGCTGCAGCAGCGTCTCACTGATCTAATGCGTCCGTTTCAGCTGACATCAGCGAAATACGTCCACTGTTTACGGTTCGCTATGACGTCGGCGCAAACTCTTAATAAAGACAATCGCAACTCTCTGTTTCAGGTCCGCGACGTTACATATGTGATGACTTTTGTGTGTTTGTGTGTGTGTGTATGTGTATGTGTGTTGTAAAACACTGCATAAATAGTATTGCAATCCTCAAAGATTCGTCCGCCATTATTATACTACTGTTTTGGATGAAAAAAGGAAAGACGTGTCATAAGCGTCATTAACTAATGCGCACACTTTATCCATGTGCTCTCTCTGGTTGCCACGGAAACTGTGTGGGTATCTTGGAGACAGTGCCAGTAGCGCATGCAACCCGCAAGCACCACCCACCCCAAGCAAGACATCATCTTTGGCTATATTATTTTCCAGTACGTACAATTGTCTCATAAAATAGCTTACATTATAAGATATTTACGAGCGGTAACAGACACAATTGCATTGAGCTGCTCGCGAAAGTATTTCTTCAATAATGCATACAGCCCTTCGGTATCATAAATAACATGGGGCAATTAACAAGACATTCTCTTCATTACAGAGGGGGTGATGGAATGCCTGTTGCAGTGCCACAGTTGTGTGGAAGTGTGTATGTGTTTGGCTGGGGGTTAAAGTCAATGAGGTAACTAAGAAAGTGCTGACTATGACTCAGTTTTAGTACAAAAGTGCCTGCTTACTGCAATCCCAGTGCACACTTGAGACTGTACATGGGAACAAACAAACACACTCACACACTCACAAATCACTCAGATTTAAACACATTTGAGTCCATACTTTATTATTCACAATATACTTTCACAGTTAAAAATGAATGAGACTTAGCCCTATTGGGTTCAAAATCTGGATACAATCAATCATAATGGTCGGGGTCAAAGTGACCCTTATTGGATTTAATGCAATTCACCAAAAAACTTAAAATCTGCTAAAATAAGGAAATTTAAGTAAATAATGGCCCGGTTTCACGGACAGGGCTTAGACTAAGCCAGAAGTAGGCCTTAGCTCAATTAGGACATTTAAATATCTTTTATAAACATACCCTAAAAAAAAAACATTACTGATGTGCATCTTGAGACAAAACAATGGCATTGACATATTTTAAGATACGTCAGTACAAGTTGCTTTCGGTTAAAACAGCTTAAACATACATTTTAGTCTAGGACTAGCTTAAGCCTTCTCTGTGAAACCGGGGGAATAAGTAAAAACTATAATACTTTAAGCACATTAAAAAAATATATATATATGCAAACACACGACTAAACTATGGAAGAGGATTAGGGCCAAGCAATAATAAAAAATTAAACCCATCACGAGATTAAAGTTGTTTAATTTCGAGAAAAAACTCGTTAAATTTAGAGAAAAAAGTCGAGATAAAATGTTGAGAATAAAGTCATAATTTAATTAGTTTATTCTCAACATTTTATCTCGACTTTTTTTCGAAATGTAACTATTTTTTTCTTGTAATTTAACAAGTTTATTCTCAACATTTTATCTAGACTTTTTTCTTGAAATTTAACTAGTTTTTTTCTCGCAATTTAACGAGTTTATTCTCAACATTTTATCTGACTTTTTTCTTGAAATTTAACTAGTTTTTTCTCGCAATTTAACGAGTTTATTCTCAACATTTTATCTGACTTTTTTCTCTAAATTTAACTATTTTTTCTCGTAATTTAACGAGTTTATTCTCAACATTTTATCTAGACTTTTTTTTCTTGAAATTTAACTAGTTTTTCTCGCAATTTAACGAGTTTATTCTCAACATTTTATCTCGTCTTTTTTCTCGAAATTTAACGAGTTTTTTCTCGAAATTTAACAACTTTAATCTCGAGATGATTTTATTTTTTTATTGTTGCTTGGCCCTAATCCTCTTCCGTACAAAACAGCTATTTTCTTAAACATTTTTTCATAAACTGTGAATAATATTATAAACAGTATTGCCAAAATGTTGTAAAAAAAAAAAAAGAAAAAAAAAGAAAAAAGTTACATTTAAAATCACACTTTTTTTCTGTTTTCCTTAAGTTGAAATGGTAAAGTTTGACACTACTTCGAATTTCCAGTGAACTGAACATGGATGAACTGATAAAAAGGTAATGCATGCCTTTGAAGCATTGTCAGTTTGTCAACCATCTTCAAATTTGAAGATTGTCAAACATCTTCCAAATGCATAAATGTAAATGTATATACCCTGAGACTGACACAACAAATATACTGCATTTAACAATGAAATATGCGGGTAAAACTGAGAAATATGCGGGTCAAAATTGAGTTAATTGAAATTGAAAATTTGAGTTAATACAATGAAGGCGACTGATTTAATCAACAGAAACTCAAAATATTATGTTATCTGAACCACATTAACTAAGTTGATTTGACAAAAGAAAAAATGTCATAACAAATCATGAAAATATATATTTTTTTTACAGTGCATAATGTTCAACCAGGTTAACCAGTATTTCCGACAACCCAAATATCGAAATGTGTTAAACTGAGCAACATAATATACAGGCTGGGGCTGCAATTACATGAATCTATCCTAACTCTGTTCTGTTTTTACCTTCATAACTCTTTTTAAATTCATCAGATTTGCTGTTTGTGAAAGAACATGTTAAAATTAGCAGGTGAAATCACTGACATTAAAATGCAAAACCAAACCCCCTTGCATGCTTTTATACTAGAGTTACACACATTCATCTCTGCTAAACTCTAATCTAACAGAGCACACCATGGCACTCACTGAAGAGAGAAAGAGAAAGCGAGGGAGAAATAAAAGAGAGAGAGAGTGCAAGAGAGAGGGAGGCTAAGTGAAGACAGTGAGATAAATCAAAGTAATTCATCTCTTCAGAACAAGATAGCAGATAAATAGGCGAGAGCATGTGAAGGAGCGTTTCAAATGAGAGAGATGAGGAAAATAAAGACTCATCACTTTCTTCAGTGTTATCATATATCATATGATATCACATGAGAATAAAAATCAGGAAAGATCTAAACATTATTAAAACAAGGTGATTTAAGAGAATATTTTGTGAAAGCTGAATACATATTATAATTATAAGAATCTTTAAACAGTTCAAGACAAATATTTATTTTTATTTAAGATGGCATTTGGCAGATTATGAGGTAACCTTTCAAATGCCACATGCACTTTGTTTCATTAACATATTTTATGATGTCATCCTGCTGGGAACTGAGATTGTAACCACTAGAGGGCAATAACTGTCCATTTTTATGTGCCTATTTGTTTAATGAATTCTATACAGCAGTCTATAGTGGAGTGGTTTGTGCCTCTGTTCATTTTAGTACTTTGTTTAATAAGAATAAATATAGTAAGAGCTAAGATCACTCTGAAAATCATTTCTCACTCATAGTCAGAGAAAGATTCACATCCTCTATTTCTATTTGTTTGCTTTTCACTATTCATGTGTATTTTGTTAGTGTTATGAAGAAGTGACCTTGACTAAGGTGATTAATAATTAATAATTATTAGCTGAATAAGCATAAGACTTGAGAAATAAGATAATTTGCATTTGGACATCAATAATGGTGAAGCAAAAAGGACATGGTGTGTTCAAATGGGGGCATTGCCCTTGAGCGGGGCACTTAACCCGCTGTTACTCCAGGGGGACTGTCTCTGCAATTAGTGTACTGTACATCCCTCTGGGTGACCAGTGTCTGATGAATGGTGAATAAATGATAGCACTGTCTGAGATTTAGACCATCATAAGATGGAAAAATGTAATAACCGTTCCCTGGCTTCCTCTTTTTGTAATTTTAAATTGTATTGTTGTAGTTTGCATGCATGATAAGCTCCACCTAAAAAGTGAGATAGATGACACAACTCTATTTCTACAGGGATTGATGCAAAATTATTCATTATGTTTGAAGTTAAGAGAGGTCTCAGCACTTTTGAGTTCATTTTAACATGGAAGTATGTCTTTTCTTTTTTTTTTAAAGGTGCTTGAACTTTCATTGAATCAAACATGTTTGAAGCAGTACAGTACATGCATACAGGGATTACAGCGACTTATTACTTAGAGTATGTCATGGGAATGTCAGGAGGAATTCATTTGCTGACAAAAGCTTCAAGCGGATTTTAAGTACGGCAAGTGCAGGTAACCTCTTTCCTATAGGGATAACTTGGCTTGATAAGCTGACCTCTATTCCCACATGTCTTTGTAAAACATGTAGAAGGTTCTACAGTCTTTTTACAGGTCCAATATGTGTTTAGAAATGTCCAGAATTCACAATTGAGAATTCTCAGTTTTAGTACAAAAGATTTTTTCTTATTATATTTTTAAGTGCTTATCAGTATACGCATTGGAGTGCTTTATGATGCATTATGATACTTAGTTAATGTGTATTGCAATATATTTTAATAGGTCGGTTACAGAACAGAAGAACTGTACCAAAATTCCATCCCATAATGCTTGTAACATAATCACTATATTTTGTATAATGTAGCAACCACAATTGTCACTTTTTATGTATTTTTTTCTGGACTGAACAGTTCAAAATAGACTTTTCTAAGGGAATGTTTTTCTTGTTTTTTATTCCTCCCCAAATACATTTTCTCTTTTATTATTAAGGTCATTCATCTCTGTAAACATTTAAATAAAATAAAGATGGTACAAATGAATTTTGATCTGCCATTCTTACTCACACATGCAACAGCGCACAAGAGCGCGAGAACACGCGTAGTGGCAGCGCGAGTGCGCTCACGCGCTCGTGTGTGTGTAGATTGATCCGTTGCGTTGGAAAATGAGCAAAGACTCGCCCACATTTTCTGTCGACGCTCCATAAAATCGTTTGCCCAATATCCCTGCCTTTAATAAGTTTCTAGGCTGCCTGTCCCTTTAAACGAGTCATTTTTCTTTAATCCTGAATTGATGGCTTAAATGCGGAGATAGAGAACAGAGTGTGCGCTACAATCATCAACGGCTGTATATATAATTTTTATTTTTGTCCCTAAAGCTCTCAAAGTTCATTTTCTTAGAAGACGGGGAATACTTGAATGCTTCTGATTTTTTAAACCATCTGAATGCAACTCCATAGATTCACAATGAAAATCCTTTAGAAGGTGACTGACAGCATCTTTGGACACCACACTAGGATTTTACGCCTGGAAAACTTGCCGCTTTTACTGAAAAGCACATTTTGGAAATATGTCTCATAAATGTGAGTGAAGAGACTGTCGTGAGGATCATGCATTCTGCTCCAATGAGGTCAAAGTGACAATCTCCGACATGTATGAGGAGAACCGAAAAAGTAAGTTATGTTTTATCGTTTTCATTCAATATATTTTAGTTTAGTTTTTATATACACGCATATGTAATGTAGTCGCTGTTTAAGCTGTCAAATGTCAACTTATTTTTCGAATAGCCGTATAAACTTCTGTATAGGCTATGTATCAATACGAAATACTAGATAATATTAGATACAGTTTAGATGTTGACGTACAGTTCATCAAACTAGCCTCCTCAATATATATATATATATATATATATATATATATATATATATATATATATATATATATATATATGATTCATGCAGGGAATTTTGGTAATACTTCTTCTCTATAAATTAAATGTAAAAAGTATGTTTACTTTTGGGTGGTTTAAAAACAAATTTATAAACACAATAATAATAAAATGTAACATTTTTTTACATTTTTAATAAAATGTACTGTAAATGTATTGCTTTGAAAAAAGTTTATATTGTTTTCCAAAATATAATTTTTAATGTTTTTTTAATTACTGTATATGGTAAGGTAACTTACAGTTAACTAATTAACAGGTTTTTACTGTAGCAGTTATGAATTTTTGTTACAATTGCTTACATATTAACAATGTGAAATAGTACTTGGGTAACTGCATTCGTCATGATAATTGACAGTTGTACTAATTACACAAACTCAAAATGTTCTACATGTTAATTATAATGAAAGATGAAGGTTTTGAGCCTTAAGCTCTGTTGCGATCAAATTATGAATTTATTTCTCCAATTTATTTTTCTTGTTTGCAGCACCAGATGTTTAACTGCCACAGGGTTATTTTCAGAGGACAACCTGCACATGCGCTTTATGATGACTTTCTGATTACAGGCAACCTGCAATTACAGATATCATTTGACTTCCATCATTTCCAAGTAACCTCAGTACTGCAGGTTAATGCACATAGAGCGTAATGCAGGGCCTCTAGAGACAGCAAATGAATATTCTGCTGGTAGTAAGTTTGATTAAATGGGCCTCTAATCTTTGATCCCTAACTAGCTCAAGAACCAAATCCTTCTGCTTTAGAAACGAGCCCGCACATGAGAGTTGTTTTATGTTTCTCATTGCACAGGTTTGATCCCAGCTAACAAAAATATATTCTAAGAACATTTTGCTAATGTTCCCATGAAGTTATGAAGATATTATTTTGGAATGTTTTACAACGTTGAAAATTTTACATGTTTTAGAAATGCAAACATTCCATTTTATCATTTTACAAACATTCTGGGAACGTTACTTTTGAATGTTCTCTGAATGTTCTGAAACAAGTAGTAACATTTAAAAAAAAAAAAAAAAAACGTTAGACGACTGTCCAAATAAAACATATCAGAAAATAATCATTCCATGAATGATGTATAAATAATGTTCTTGTGCTAACATTTTGAGAACATTTTTAAAGACCAGATAACTCTGAAGAAACATTATATTAACGTTACTGGAAGAACGTTTGTTCAAAACTTTGACAGAACCTTGCCAGAATGAAAGTTCTAAGTTTTATTCCTTGTTATCTGGTAGACCCCTTTAGGTCACTATCAAGGTAAATAAATCAACCTAGATAATATAGCATTGTGCAGAGTCATTAAATGAAGGTGCTTTTGCCTTCAACTGCAAAATAATGCCATACTGAAAGGCACTGATAATAATGAAGTTCTTGATTTGTTTATAAGCATTATGTCTGTTTGATATCCGTCTATTAGAGAGAATCCAAACATTTTCTCAGTATCCACATTTGCAGCTCACGGCCAGTATTATAATAGTGAATTATGGATGCAAATAAAATAAAAAGTTAATTTAGGGCAGTTTTGTTTATTAATTATATTCAGAAATAGACATTGATAAATACTTGTTCATGTAAATTTCATAACTTTAAATTTCATACTCATTCCTTTTTGAAATGATGGATGCTCAGCAAATATGATACCATGATTGAAAACCAAATGAACTTGTCTTTAAAGTAGAAAACCATTACAGTGAGGGTTACACAGAGCAGTAGCCTAAACAAAAACTAGTTTACCACAATACCTTCTTTAAATGACATGCTAAATTGGCCCCTCAATTTCCATTTGGAGCGTGTCTTTATCAGTGCAGCGCAGCAGGCATGATAGCTCATTTTACAAACCTCACACAGGAGTTTATTTCACTCTCCTGCCTGCCCATTTTAACTGTTCAATGAAAGTACTGATTGCTGTTATCTCTGGCTGATAGGATTCACTTCAGTCTCACTGAGGTCTTATGCATAAATTGAAGTTATAATTTGGAATCAGCACAGTGTCCTCTCTCTCCCTGTCGCCCCTCCCCCTACCCATGACTCTCTCTGTTAGCTGTCAGCTAGCTGTGCTAGAGGCTAACATCATGAATCCACAGGTACTCACATATGAAACCGCTGGCCCAGAATCCTGCTCTGCACCCCCTCTCACAGTGGGAAGTAGGTCACAGCTGTTACTGTGTGGTTCTCCTCACCTTGTGCAGAGCCCTCCTGTTCATCAGAGACTGTGGCAGATTAGAAAGCTTTTTCTTCCTTATCTCCCTTACCCTCTTTAATATGATTGGAGTGATTTAAGTTTCATAGTTTTCAGTTACTTCAGTCAATAGCACTCCATCCCTGTGTCCAGATGATGTGGAACACGTGCTGTAGCAACTATTGATAAAATTTGATGGTACTCTTTAGAATAATGGCCCGTCATTGACAGTGTTGGGGGTAATGCATTACAAGTAACTTGAGTTTTCACATTTATTGACTGATGGCTCTCCTGTCTACATGTTTAGAGAAACAGAGGTAATAAGTGCAGAGGTGTTGTGTGCGTAAACATGATGGTTATTGTAGTTCTAGACTAAATGTGAACATGCATGTACTCATTTCACTTGCTCGAAAACATTTAGTATTACTTAAAAACAGTGAAATGCAATCAGAATTTTACGCAAACCTGTAATAATTAAAAAATATTTAATTCCACAAATATATATTTAATCTCACTTTATTAACCAGCGTCTTCGCTGGTGACCTTCAATGATCCAATTCAATCACACTAATAAGCAAATATGACTTTAGGTTAGATTTAGAAAGTGTATTCTTCTTTAGTGGAGAATGGCAACACAGCTGAAAGGCTTGTTTGAGTTGCATAAATATGCATTTCCTTCAGCCTGAGGCTTATTCATTTCACTTTTGTTGTGAATGGACCTTAACATTTTTTTGTTGCTACTAAAAAACAAACAAGCACAGCCCAGATGAGAAAAAGTTACACAAAAGTAACATAATGCATTACTTTTACATAGAAAGTAACTAAGTAATGTGATTAGTTACTTTTTTTAGGGAATATTGTAATGCATTACTTTTAAAAGTAACTTTCCCCAACACTGGTCATTAATAGGTAACTATGCAGGAAGTAATGCAGGAGTATTACTACATTAACACTTCAGCTACTACTATTAACTAATAATTGAGTAATTAATCAATAAGTAATAGAAAATTTAGGACTGGGATAGAATGGGATTAGCCTAAGAACTATTAATATAAAGAATTACCAATGAATTACTAAGCACAACATTAAAGGGTTAGTTCACCCAAAAATGAAAATTATGTCATTAATGACTCACCCTCATGTCGTTCCAAACCCGTAACACCTCCGTTCATCTTCAGAACACAGTTTAAGATATTTTAGATTTATTCTGAGAGCTTTCTGTCCCTCCATTTAAAATGTATGTACAGTATACTGTCCATGTCCAGAAAGGTAATAAAAACATCATCAAAGTAGTCCATGTGACATCAGTGGGTTAATTAGAAGTTTTTGAAGCATCGAAAATACATTTTGGTCCAAAAATAACAAAAACTATGACTTTATTCAGCATTGTCTTCTCTTCTGGAATCCTTTCCATTGAATTGATTCCATTGAATTGATTCCGTTGAATCCTTTCATCTGTCGGCGTTAGTAATGCACTTTTACGTCATTGTTTTGGGCGATTAGGACATCCGCGACATGCACACTTATGCAACATTTTAAAAAATATGGCAATACCAAAATACAAACAATGTAGAATAGCTTGAATACAGCGTGCGTCTCCCTCAGACTGTAAACGAAGCTCGGGCGCAGTAGATAACACGCCAGCAGCGTCACTGTGGAGTCGTGAACCTGGATTGACAACAGACCCGGAAGAGAAGACAATGCTGAATAAAGTCGTAGTTTTTGTTATTTTTGGACCAAAATGTATTTTTGATGCTTCCAAAAACTTCTAACTAACCCACTGATGTCACATGGACTACTTTGATGATGTTTTTATTACCTTTCTGGACATCACCAGTATACCGTACATACATTTTCAATGGAGGGACAGAAAGCTCTCGGACTAAATCTAAAATATCTTAAACTGTGCTCCAAAGATGAACGGAGGTCTTACGGGTTTGGAACGACATGAGGGTGAGTCATTAACGACATAATTTTCATTTTTGGGTGAACTAACATTTAGCATGAAATGTCTGAAATGTGAGCAATTGTCTTTTTTAATCTGAATGTGGTCATAAAATGCATCCCTAATTATTCAGGTGTTGTCTAGTTACTCTGCAAGTACAAATAGTGATCTGGATCATTATTTTAAAGTGAAAAAAGCCATTATTGGCTAAAATAAGACCATTATTTTAAAGTTTTTCACTTCGTCCTGATCACTATAGTTGTTGTTTTTTTATCGCATCTCAGGACAAGGCAGGCAACAGGACATTTTGTTGCACTTGTACAGGGAACTCTACTGATAGTACTAAGATTTAAGCTATGTTGTTATTGGTGCTTTTGGGTGCTTTAGCTTCCTACTAATATGCACTACCATTTTACAGTGTGGGTCTGGTAAGATTTTGTAATGTTTTAAAGTCTCTTATGTTCACCAAGGCTGCATTTATTCAAAAATACTGCAAAAACAGTAATATTGTGAAATATTATTACAGATTAAAATAACTGTAAAATTATATTTTAATATATTTTAAAATATAATTTATTCCTGTGATGGCAAAGCTGATTTTTAATTTTTTTTAGGATTCTGTTTAAAAGAACATATTTATTCAAAATCAATTGTAACAATACAAATGTCTGTTACTTTTGATCAGTTGAATGCATACTTGCTGAATAAAAGTATTAATTTCTTTACTGACCCCAAACTTTTGAATGGTTCAGTCTTTGGCATGTTTTCTCTGATATCAAAAGAAACCAACAAAATGGCTTATGGTTTATTTTGATGTCACAAGTTCAACCTTACAAAAAGAGTGCCTGTGTCAACAAGCATTTGTTAATTTTAGTTCTTGGACCGGTTGTTTCCTGTGTCATCCACACAAATGACCCTTTATTAAATGACTAAACCTCTCTCTTTAGGGAATGGGTACTCCAACGAGGAAGAGGAGGGGGGTGGCGAAGCGGAAGAGGAGGAGGAGGAGGAGGGGGGTGGAGGAGAAGAGGGTGATGAGGGTGACGAGGAAGAGAAGGACGAATGGGAGGAGAACGGACGGCCGAAGATGAATCGCACGGAAACGCTTAACTCCACCTGCAGCTCCACTGGAACGCAAAAGAAGAAGAGTCAGCATATGAAGAAGCAGGTCCAGGGCTCCAACCAGGTCCAACGTGCCCCCAGAGCTCTTTTCTGCCTTAAACTGAACAACCCCATCCGCAGGGCCGCCCTCCACCTTGTGGAGTGGAAGTATCCATTTACATCTCAAACATAACAAAGCTTAAACTTCTACTGATAATGATGCTTTCCAATCATTTACCGCTATCTGTTGTAAAAACAACTTCTAATTCACTAAATAATGAATGTAATGCCAATCTAATAACATCATGTTTACCTTAACATGTGACTCCAGACCATTTGATATCTTTATTCTCCTTGCTATCTTCGCTAACTGTGTTGCTTTGGGGGTCTCCAAGCCTTTTCCTGAAGATGATTCGAATGCCACAAACCATGACCTAGTAAGTATTGCTCTGTCTCTCTTGAGAGAGAGAGTGTGTGTGAAATTGGAGTGATGTGAATATTATTTCAGCTCAGAGAACTGAAAAAAGATTGAAGAACATTCATGGTTAACAAGCTTCTTGGTTTTTGGTTGCAAACATTAATGTTCACTTCCTGTAGTAGTAGTTCATCAGTTCAAAGTTGCTGTAATGCATTGGCTCTTAATTGAGATACAGTGTGTATTATTGTATATTGTAAGGTAAAAGTGTGCAATAGCCACCAGAGAAAGCGAAAAGGTGTTTCCCTTCCCAGGTGTTGTTTCATAATCAGATATATTGGGATGGTGCCCGGAACAAACCGTTGACCGAATTCCTGCTGACCCATTTGGGAGGTGTGTTATGGATCTCAGGTGCAGTCAGAAGCATGCATGTGTTTATGTATTATGTAATATACATTTCTTTTCCAATGGCATATTCTATCAGGTCTTTTCTGGTTTCAGTCTGGTGTGTATTTAGGTAGCTAACTAGTTGAGATGCTTGTTTCCTGTTTCAGTTGTCCTGGATTTGGATATATATATATATATATATATATATATATATATATATATGTTTATTAAAGATTTAAACAGAAAAGATAAAACACTTTCTAAGTTTAAATCAAAGCAGACACATTTCACTGACACAAGACATTTGTTGGCACTTGGACAGGCAGAAATCATAAATCTATAACCATTTACAGTACTTATTAAGTACACTATCGGTCAAAATGCAAATGAGCTGCTGCTCCCGGCCCCCTTTCCAGGGTGGAGCTTTACCAGCTTGCGCTTTGGATACTCAACAACAGCAAAGCAGGAAAATCTCACGCAGACAAAATGTCGATTGTCAATAGCATTGTTCAATCTTACATTGTTCAGACCGGAGGTCGGACACTGATGGAGAGACTCAGGAAGAAGTTAAAATTTTTAGAATGCTACTGGATGTTTCTAAATGGTTAGCGGATAAATGTATGTAGTTGCTGTGGAATTAAGCTGATTCAACTAATCGACTAGCATGTACCGTCATGTTAATCTTTTGTGCAAATCCAGTGTTGAACTGGATTTTTACCATTATAGGCTGGTTGTTTACACACACTGTGGACACACCTCTGTGTTTAAACACCTTATAAAAGTGAAATTTGCATAATTGTTCCCCTTTTTTATTACATTTTTACATTTTGATCAATTTAATGCATCCTTGCTGATCAAAAAATAATAATTTCTTTTATAAAATAATTCAATCTTACTGACCCGAAACTTTTGAACGGTAGTGTACATTTTGTTATCCCTCTAACAATACACACAAATGTGTAGAGAAACACACACATACACATAAAAGGGGCATTCGCCTCAAGCAAGAGAGTTTTGTCATGTGACTCACTTTGGCCACAGTATTTCGATTCCTACTGCTGTCCCAGTGTCAGAAATTTCTGGAAGCTTTGTACTTTGAACATCGCAATTTGAAAGCCAGGTGCCATTTTGATGTGAAAATCCTTTTTTTGCTTTTTGATGATGCAGCATTACTCTGTAATCCTCCTCATCTCCCACAACCTCTCATTGTATCCCATCAGTGAGCGTCACATTTGATCCACTCAGTAGCTATTCTTAAAGGAATAGTTCACCTAAAAATTAAAATTCCGTTGTTCCAAATCTGTATGACTTCCTTTCTTCCGTGGAACACACAAAAGATATTTTGAAAGTCAACATTTGCCCCCACTGACTTTCATTGCATGGGTAATAAAACATTTTTTCGACAAGAGGATGAGTAAATAGTGACATAATTTTCATTTTTGCATGAACTCTACCTTTAAACACTTTCACCAGCATCCTGCGTTACTGTGATGTTCATCTCGGCACCTGTGTGTGAGACTGCAGGGCTTTAATTTGCTTGCACGTTAGTCGCATCGAGGAAACAAAGCGGCGGTTTTGTCCATGGCTGCAGTGAGGCATGCAACAATGTGAGGCTGCATGAACTTGTGCACACTACAGCTTCACATCGGAATGCAAAGGTCGCAGAGACGAGAGAGAAATCGTAAACGAAAGAGAAGCGCCCCTAGCTATTGTTTCTTAGTAAGGGTCGGACCAAATAAAAACACCTTTCGTTTAAGTCCAGAAATCCTTTCTCTGCATCTCAGCACACTAGCACTTTCACTGGACTTTACCGAATTATCCATGTGAGCTTCATAGTTTGTACCGCTGTCATCTCGAGTGTACAGGCGTGTGTGACTGTGCCCCATTCGTACAGAAATGCTCGACGTGTAGTGAAGGGGATCTTCCCTAAGGCTTGTGTGAGAGAAACAGGAACAGAAAGAGAGGAAATGAGGGAGAGGAGACCAATCGAGTTGTATGCGATCAGGACCCTGGACACGACCCCCCTCGGGCAGAGCCTCATGTCTATCCCATCAGAGAATCACTTTCTTTTTATAGAAGAAGAATTTGCATTCGGATGTAAGAGAAGTGACACTGAAGTGACAAAAGAGGAACAACAGGGCAGAATGTGCAACCCAGATGAGAGATCATAGTGTAGCATAGACTAATGAACGAATTACAGTGTTTTCTTTCAGAGTCATCTTTTTTGTGGGGTTGTAATATTCACTAGATTTGCATTTCCAGAGGAAAATACCAGTGCTTTCTAGGCAGCAAATAATATGTTGATGGGTAAATTAAGCTTTGGTTCTGTGTAAATGAAATGGTGTGTTAGAGTCTCCTTATATCGGTACTTTGCCAGTCATGACAGTCACTATGCTCCATAACGATCAAAGGAAACCTAAAAAATAGACAAACAACTCTTTTGTGTCACTACACTGAGGAAATATACACTTACGACACATGAACTCTGAACAGACAGTGGGGAACATCCGTGATGAAACATTTGAATTCTCCGCTGTAATGCGATCTCATACATAATACAGAGCAGTGATTGGATTAAAAGAGTTCATACTCCATCTATGAATTAACACGTATACATCACATTTCGTGATGTTGTTTTAACTTTGCTTTTTAAACCGGAAGAATGAAATGGCTCAGAAAAATGAAAAAATAACCACTTTTTTATTAATAATAAACATGATGAGTGCTATAGTTGTATTCATTTTATGTGCGATCTGTACTATATGTTAAAATCTCAAATTTATTTTAGGGTTTCATGACTCTTTGAGGGCTCTTTTGAGTTTATTCAGTGTCAGGACAAAGTACTTACCAACTTAAAAAATTAAAGTTGGCCTGTGCTTTTAGGACCATTATATAATACAGTATGTTTTTTAAAAAAGCTTTTACATGTATTTATTTTGACATTTCATATTTTGAAGTTAAATGAAAATACTGCATATTCCTGATGTCAGAAATGTCACAAATCTTTGTTTTGGCCCTGCTTCAGAACCATTTAGTTGAAAGAAACAAAAAGAAATCAAGAAATGTTTGCAAAAGAAACAATAATGACCCTAATAGTGACTTCAAACATATTTTTTTATATTAAAACATCATATAAATAGAGCTAAACATCTTTTAATTGTAACTAACATGTCCTCATTAGTCCCATGATCAAACAAACAAACATAATGAAATTATTCAAGTGCAAGGGCTTATGGGTATTCCCCCAGTCACAGTGTTTCTCACTGGGCATGCTCAGAAGCAGATGCAGTGATATGAAGTTTATGGCCTATTTCCAGTGCACTTGTTTTATTTGATGTTCTGACAGAACAGATCTCTTCTGTGATATATGTATGCCCACTGTTGGACATTTTTATTGGACTAATTAACTCAACTAGTGAGTTTAAAGAGAAAAAGTGTGTTAAAAGTGTGTTTAATAGGATAGTTCACTACAAAAAGAAAATTCTGTCATCGTTTACTCATCTTTATTTTATTCCAAACCTGTATGACTTTTGTCTATGGAACAGAGAAGATGATATTTTGAAGAATGTGTCCAAACAACATTGGAGCCCTTTAACTTACATCATGTACATAAAAACACTGAGACTTTTCTGAAAATATCTTCTACGTTCAACAGATAAAAAAGAGTCATGTCATTTCTAAACAACAAGATGGTGAGTAAATGATGACAACATTTTCATTTGGGTGAACTTAAAGTTCACAGTGCCAAAAGTGCCCAAAGAAGAACCAAGCTTACATTGGAATTGTAAAACAGAAAGTGCATAATGTGAATTTAATATTAAGCTAAAAATGTGCTCACAATGCAAATCCACCTGCATCGTCTTCTTCTTTTAGTTTTTGAAGGACAACAAGACAACAAAATGATGTGAAAGAGAAAGAGACAGGGAGGGAGCAGAAAGAGTGGTGGTCAGGGGAGATTGGAGCTGCCTGTTCGTTTGGCTGCTCTAAATGCTCTTGGTCCTGATAAGCAGCTTACTCTTCCTCCCCTGCCTCTCATCACCCTTCCCCCATCACCCCATCCCTCTCTCTCTCTCTCTTTCCCTCTCCATCTTTGTTCTGATGCTTAAGGCCACATCCTGGATTCCAGGTGCAATGGAGGGGGCATGTATTTAATGAGTGTGTGTGTGTGTGTGTGTGTGTGTGTGTGTGTGTGTGTGTGTGTGTGTGTGTGTGTGTGTTTGCTGTCAGTCTCTCTCTCAAAAAGCCGGTTGGTCTTTCCCTCTGCCATATTGTTTGTTATATTTTACTGTCCATCATCTTGCTTTCAGTTGTCTTCAGTTCATTACTCAAAGGCATTCAGCACTCTGAGCTTGCATGTCTAATAACTAGGGCTGTAATTGCGCATGTCAATATATGCTTAGAAAAGCTCCTAAAGGAAGATAATTCAAAGACGTTACACTATTGTGGCAGACGAGAAAAGCATTAAATCAACAGAAAGTGACTTCAGAAGTCAAAATATAACTTATTTCCATACCCTTGACCAAAATCCAATCACTGGCCTACAGCAATAAAAAATTGCCGGTATTATTTTATATTATAATTATGCTAATTTTATCCATCATTAAATTTACAAAATGATTACAGTTATACAAAAGAAAGGTTTTGAATGTTGCCATGGTCTATCTGCTCATCTAAGGAAGGGAATAGAGCATCAAAAATAGTTAATGAATATTCTGTCCCTGTCAGTGAGCAAAAACCTTCTGCATACTTCAGACAGAGACATACGGTCCAGCAAATGGAAGTTTATGCTGTATGCCACTTTACATCAAATCAAGTACAGCAGTGTGTGCATGTATGGTTATTATTGTCCATATGGTATTGTCCTTCCACCTCTGTCACAGTCTTACACAGATGTGTGGGTTTTTGTGGTTAGTTTGTTGTTTCTCTCTATATGTTTGTTTATATGGAGGGAGTATGTGTGCACACAAGTGTGCCACCACAGTGCACAGGCTGCTGTTGTTGCCAGCAGCGGTAAAAGAGAGGGAGGGAGAGAAAGAGAGGCTGACAGATTAGTAATCTTTTGAAACGCTTGCAGATTCCCCATTTTGAAGTCCAGCTCCAGCTCAAGAACGACCCTCTTTGTCTCTCTCGCTCACTGTATTGTGAACAGGTCATGGGGTCATACCAGTGTACACATTTACATACACTTTACATACATTCACACATTTACAGAAAAAAACGGTAACACTTTACAATAAGGTCTCATTTGTTAACATCAGTTAATTAACTAACATTAAAGGGTTAGTTCACCCAAAAATGAAAGTTCTGTCATTAATTACTCACCCTCATGTCGTTCCACACCTGTAAGACCTTCGTTCATCTTCAGAACACAAATGAAGATATTTTTGACGAAATCCAATGGCTCAGTGAGGCCTCCATTGCCAGCAAGATAATTAACAATTTCAGATGCCCAGAAAGATTTGTCAGTTGATACATGCTCCGAACCACTGATTCGAAACAAAAGATTCATAAAGCTTTGAAGCTTCATGAAGCAGTGTTTTGAAATTGCACATGACTAGATATTGTTGAATAAAGTCGTTATTTTGTTTTTTTGGCATACAAAAAGTAATCTTGACGCTTCATAACATTAAAGTTGAACCACTGTAGTCACATGAACTGTTTTAAATATGTTTTTAGTAGCTTTCTGTGCATCTGAAAGTGTTTATTGTCTTGCTGGCAATGGAGGCCTCACTGAGCCATCGAATGCACATCGAACGTCTTACGGGTGTGGAACGACATGAGGGTGAGCAATTAATGACATTTCCTTTTTGGGTGAACTAACCCTTTAACAATGAGCAATACAGTTGTTCATTATTTGTTCATGTTAGTTCACTAATGTTAAGAAATACAACTTTTGATTTTAATAATGTATTAGTAAATGTTGAAATTAACATTAAGATTAATAAATGCTGTAGAAGTATTGTTCATTTTTAATTCATGTTAACTAAAGTAGTTAACTAAGGTTAACTAATGAAACCTTATTGCATTTAAGTGTTACCGAAAAAACTGAGTGCCCACATACTGTAGCTACCAGTGTTGCAAATTGCTTTCAGCTGAAAGTAGCTAAAACTGGTCGCTAAATGTCGCTAAATGTAACTTCATACTGGCGAGACCACTGATCTATATTAATATAAATATAGATCAGTGGGCGAGTCATGGAATCTACACTGTTAGCCCGGATAAGTTGAATTTACTTAAAAAATTTGAGGAAACTGGTTGCCCTAAAAAAAAAAAAAAGTAATGCTAACTTAATAATTCGAGTTCATTTAACTTAAAATGTTTTGTAATATTAATTACTTTGAAGTTATTACACCTAATATATTTAAGTTCAGTATACTAAGCAAGTTAACTTGCCACCAATGAAAATTCATCCATGCCTCCTATCATGCATTGCTGCATGAATAAATTATGAGCTGAATTGTCTTATTAATTTTCTTTATTCTCACTATTTAAATTTTGCTGTTTTTCTGTGACTTTTTAGTAGCTTGTTTTCTAATGTTCAGACTTGATCTGTTTATCAGAATATGTTGCTTGTCACTGTTGTTGAGATTCATACGCTGATAATATATATATTTTTTTTTTTGTGATAAGGACAACTTTTTTTAAAAAACAATTGTATTGTAAAAGTCGATCTTCCGCCGTAGAATCACAGTGCTGCTGTAATCAATAATGTAAATCTAACTCAGAGGTTTGGCTCTAAATGAGTTCAGTGATTCAAATCAAATAATGATTATGTGAAAACATAATCAACACCACCTAATCAACACCACCTAATCATATTTCACTTTGCTTGTCTGGTTGGTTTTAATGCAGTTAAAACTGCCCAAACAAAATTTAATATAAAAAAGTCAAGGGTAAAGAGCTCAACTAAAACAAACCCTGACCTCGATGATGGTAACTTAAAAACTGTGATTTTCTGTGATTTTAAATGTCTGTAGAACAGCCAAAACAAATGTTCAAACTGTTAATCAACAGCTCCTTGAATTCACACACACCACGACAAAATGGCGTCATTACCTGCCACAAACCAATGTGTAGGAGGTGTGGTCAGGAGAAAAACTTCATAATTTAAGTGCATTTAACTTACATTTATTAACACATTCAAATACACCCACAAATTAGTAGAATATACTTATATTTTATAAGTAATGCAACCAAACTATAATATTTTAAGTATATTGTAATTATATTTTTAAGTAAATATAAAATCTGGGCTAAGAGTGTAGATAAGGTTTTTTTCAAGAAATTTCTAGATTTGTCATTAGGCTTTTGAAAAAAGTCTCAAATGGGGCGGGGAATTCGCTAAATCCATTGACAAAATTGCTAAATTGGCAGCACTGATAGCTACAGTAAAGTTTATGACCTGTAAGTTCATGAAAACATAATGCATTGCACTTACTACCTCAGATGTGGCTGTTCTAATGACAGACAAAACATGCCGAAATTTGCTGGTCAAAAACCGTGTAACTCCATTTGATCTTGATTTTGGTCAAATGTTAATAACATAATGACACATGCAATTGTCTGACCATATATAAAGCCACAATATCAACTTTATTAGTTTTTTCCATTTCCTGAAAAGTGGAAATATGAGGTTTCCACCTGACAGTGACACAACAGGACTTTAACTAATCAGGACAATATTATCCAGTAAAATTATTGTTTCCTAATAAGGGTGTGACGAGATCTCGCTGAAAGTGAAAGTAAACGCGAGCGCGCATTTAAACGCGATTTCAATACCCCACATTTTGAAAGAGGCTCCCTGATGAATGCAAATATCTCTCAGTATAAAAGCTATTTTAGGCTGGGCAGTGTAGTTAATCATCTCTTAGCTCTGTATCAAAGAAAAATGTTGGTCTTATTTGCACTTTGAATATTTAGAGAGTGCGATTATGGTTGCACTTATTGTAAAGTGATACCATAAAAATGAATAAGAGTTTTCTCTTAATCTTATTAAGCACAAACAATAATATTTCATTTGTTAACATTAGTTAATGCACTGTGAACTATCATGAACTAACAATGAATGACTATTAACTAACATAAACAAAGATTAATAAATACTGTAGCACATATATTGATCATTGTTAGTTGATGTTGGTTAATTAATGTTAATAAATGGGACCTTATTGTAAAGTGTTACCGTTTTTATTTATACTATTTTTATTTCTATGATCAGTTTGTGGAAAGGAGTTCAGTTAGGAGGTCAAAAGTTGTAGAAGCTCATAAATCATGTACAGTAAGGTCTGAAGAGACTGAAATCATACAGAAGAGAACTCAGTCAGTTGAGTTAGTGGCAAAACCTTTTACAGTGCTTGAGTGTCTTTTACTGCATATGATAATTCATACTCAGAAAGTAGAACTGAAATGACATTCATTACAAGATGATTAGTTAAAACATTTCAAATACACCTGCAGAATATTTTTCTAGTCATGTATTTCGACATTGAGGATTTCTTAAAAATAGTGTGTAAAAATCTTGTCTCGTCTCGTCTCGTCTCGTGAACTCAATCTCAATATTACTAATATCATTTTATTATTTGACGATATACAATTTTTCTATGCTAAGTTTTATATAAATATTTTATAATACATTTCTTTCCTCTGTGTTTTTTCAGGAACAAGTTGAATATGTGTTTCTGATAATCTTCACCATCGAGACGTTTCTGAAGATCCTGGCATATGGCCTCGTCATGCACCCGAGCTCCTACATCCGCAATGGCTGGAATTTACTGGACTTTGTCATCGTCATCGTAGGGTACGTCAGCATCTTCCACACTCTAGCCATCCATCCCCACTTGTTTATTTACTGTCTTTTTCATTTTAAAATTAGTCATAAGAACCCAGAGTGACATCACTGCTTTCTTCCCATGATTCACTTGCATATTCATTTTCATAGTTGATTTTTATTCAGGTTGTGTTATGGCCAACAGCAGCTCTCTTATTCACAATTCTCCTCTTGTCCTGCTGTTCTCTTTACCCTCTTTTTCCTGATTTCTCCCTTTTCTCAACCTCTCCCTTTTGCTCTCTCTCCCGGATTATCTGGTTAGATCTGGCTGTCAATCCTCTCTCCCTCTCGCTCTCTTTGTGTCTTAATCTGACCAACAGAGACTAGGCACTACCCTTAATTTCACACACCAGGCTTTACAGCACTGTGGTGAATGTGTGTGTATGTGAAAACTGAAAATACACATTTCATGCACTAAAAAGATTCAATCTTTCATAGTATGCCACTGCTTAAACTCATTTTCTTCCTATGCACACCATAGTGTATTTAAAGAGCGACAATCCCCAGAGCTCTGTCTGTCCTGCTAAAATGGGACTAAACAGCTGTTCTGGGGTCATTAATGGCCAGTTGGTCAGAGTGATGGTTAATTATCTAAAGGAACATGACGGTGCCAGGCATTTAGCGTCTTTTTGAGCATAATTTTGAGAGCTTTTTTTAGTATTGATTAGAGATTTCATTAAGCTCACAGGCAGAACCGCTAATGGGCAGGTGGATCTGTTCCAAACACACAGTATTACACATCATATTATTGCTGCTTATAATACTGATGCCATCCTAAGAGTATTTGTGCGTGCATGTGTATGCATGAAAGCACAAAGATCAGCTATTTTTGTGCTTTCATGCATACACATGCACGCACAAATACTCTTAGAATGGGTGCCACAAATATTGTGGCTCAGCCAGCTTCCACAACACTTCACTCCATTCGTTTGAGTATCAAATTACACTAGTTATACTGTGTGTTTTCATCCACTAAATAGAACCAGCTCATAAGAATCATTTGTTCGGGAATGAGGCTACACTGGCCTTGCTGTACATTTCCGATTCTCTAAAAAGAAGCGGCTCATAATAGACATTTACTTGGGAATTGGGCTACAATGGTCAGGCTGTATGTTTTTGATTCACTAAAAAGAACCAGCTTATAAGAGTCATTCTTTGAGAATCAGGCTTGTTTCTGAAAAAAAAGCTGAGTCATTTGTTTTGGGAATCGGGCTGCATTGGTCGTGCTGTATGTTTTTGATTCACTAAAAAGTAGAAGCTCAAAAGAGTCGTTTGTTTGTGAATCAGACTACAGCTTTCGTTCATGCGCTGTATTTCAATTTAAAATAGGCTCTCAGGCCAGATCCAGTGTTAATTTTTACATTTTATTTTATTGTTGTTGTTGTTGTTCTAGTAATGTTTTTTTTTCTTAAAAAGTACAATTTTTGTCAATATTTTGTCATGTCATTCAGTAGTTTTAGTTAGTTAACTAAATGGAATCTAATTTTGGTCTAAATTTAGTTTGTTTATTTTTTTATATTAGAAAGTAAGTTAAACAAAATTAAACTCTTATTCACACGCTCTCTACATATTAATTTAATAGTGTAATGTAACATTTAACATACGTAAACTGTGTAAAAACCAGATTTTTGAATTGAGGATTTTTGAATTGAGGATAAAAATGCATTCAAATGTGCATTTTTATCCTCAATTCGAAGTTCAAATTTCAAAGTAACAACTCAAAAGCTCAAAATTTTAAATTTAATATTAATTATTTAATGCAAGTTACACTTTTAGTATTTCAAACATTTAATCAGCCACTTTTTTTTTCTTCTTCTTCTTTTTTTTTTGCAGGTTGTTCAGTGTGGTGTTAGAGACTGTTACTCATAAGTCTGGTGAAACAACTTCACACATGCCGAGTAAACCTGGAGGTCTGGATGTCAAAGCCCTCCGAGCCTTCAGAGTCCTACGACCCCTCAGACTGGTTTCAGGAGTGCCCAGTGAGTTTGTGTTTGTAATTGAAAAAAAAGAAAACAAGTTAGTGAATTTGCTGTCTGATTTGATTTGGTGTAAATTGCCATGAACTATTCAGCATTGGTGTTTCACCCACACAATAGTGTTGTTGTGCTATTAAGAATGTATTCTGAGAGAGAAAACAGTCTCTATTGAGGTTTGTACGGAGTGGTGATATTTGTGACCTCTCTAATGTCATGATAATTTAGGCCTGTAGATTCGTTCAGTGTCCTCACCAGATGTGCTTGACTCATTGTTGCAACCAGAGGCTGTGCTATTTCACAGTAAATTCAAAATCAGACCCACTGCCACACACCCCTGAATCACTGACCAACTAACCAAAGGGCCATTATTGCTTGTGTCTTTACAATACTAAGATGATAAGAGGATGATTTCAGAGAGCACTGTCCATGGTGCTGAAAACACAATTCCATTAGTTACGTACAACAGAGCTCTGGCAAAGCTGGTCAGGATAGCAGAAAACAGGGTTGTGTATACTGAAACACAGAGTAGCCAATGACGTATTCCACCACAGTACTAACAGAAGCTCTGGTGTTGATATTTCCTGCCTACCAGCACGTACAATGGTATCTTACCCACATGCGCTCACCTGCACGTTAATCCTGGCAGGTCTCCCAGTGAGGCAAGATGACACTGAATAAGGACACTTCTTCTCATTCACATACCCATTACATTTACCAGAAAACACACATTAAATATTCCTCACCGTGTGCAACTATAATGCTATTATGCTCTGGCTGGCATTGTCATGAATACAGTAAATGGATGATGGTCTTATTCAGTCAGAGAGTCAGTCACATTTAAGTAAAATGTCAAAGGGTTCTTTGATTTTGCTAATGATAACAAGGATGAGACAAAAAATATTCTTCATTGAGATAGTATAGTGATCACAAGTCAATTCTATCAACAAAAATGTTTTATCAATAAAATTACACTATAGTTCAAAGGTTTTTTTTAAGAAATTACTTTTATTCAGCAAGGATGCATTAAAGGTGCCCTAAAACTGTATTTAACTTTTTTTAACTGCCTATTTTGGGGCATAATTAGAAATGAGCCAATTCAGGGTGTGTGGCCCTTTAAATCTGGTGCTCCATGCCCCAAGAGCTCACGCTTGCCTTAAACAACATAAAAAAAGTTTACACAGCTAATATAACCCTCAAAATGGATCTTTACAAAGTGTTCGTCATGCAGCATGTCTAATCGCATAAGTACAGTGTTTATTTTGATGTTTACATTGATTATGAATGAGTTTGATAGTGCTCCGTGGCTAACGGCTAATGCTACACTGTTGGAGAGATTTATAAAGAATGAAGTTGTGTTTATGAATCATACAGACTGCAAGTGTTTAATAATGAAAATAGCGATGGTTCTTGTCTCCATGAATACAGTAAGAAACGATGGTAACTTTAACCACATTTAACAGTACATTAGCAACATGCTAACGAAACATTTAGAAATGCAATTTACAAATATCACTCAAAATATCATGATATCATGGATCATGTCAGTTATTATTGCTCCATCTGCCATTTTTTGCTATTGTCCTTGCTTGCTTACCTAGTCTGATGATTCAGCTGTGCACAGATCCAGACGTTCTGCCCTTGTCTAATGCCTTTCATAATGTTGGGAACATGAGCTGGCATATGCAAATATTGGGGGCGACACCCCGACTGTTACGTAACAGTCGGTGTTATGTTGAGATTCGCCTGTTCTTCGGAGGTCTTTTAAACAAATGAGATTTATATAAGGAGGAGGAAACAATGGAGTTTGAGACTCACTGTATGTCATTTCCATGTACTGAATTCTTGTTATTTAACTATGCCAAGGTAAATTAAATTTTTGAATCTAGGGCACCTTTACATTGAACAAAAGTGACAATAAAGATCTCTTAAGCCTAGTAGTGAATGTTTTATGAGCAGTAGGATAACCATATTCATCCACAGTCATGCAGAGCCGAAGCACAACCAAAACAATGTTCTTCCGCAAAATGCATGTAGTTTTTTTCAACTTAGGTAATGTGGTTCACATAACATCATATTTTGAGTTTTTGTTGATTAAATCAATCGCCTTCATTGTATTAACTCAAATTTTTAATTTCAATGAACTCAAAATTTTAAGGCAGCCAGGTAACTTACTTTTTAAGTTAAACCAACAGTTCTTTTTTACAGTGTGGACTGAGTTAACATGGTGTACCTTTAAAAGACATTTTTGCCAAAAGACCAAATACCAAAATTATATAATGGACATAAACAGACAGAATTAAAAATGTTTTCTTATGCACAAAATACTGGTTTCGTGTTACAATGCTCTGTTATGAAGGCCATGATTTCACTGCTCTGTGTGTGTGTGTGTGTGTGTGTGTGTGTGTGTGTGTGTGTGTGTGTGTGTGTGTGTGTGTGTGTGTGTGTGTGTGTGTGTGTGTGTGTGTGTGTGTGTGTGTGTGTGTGTGTGTGTGCATGTCTGTGTGTGCTTGTGCAGGCCTGCAGATTGTGTTAAACTCCATCATGAAGGCAATGGTTCCCCTGTTGCACATCTCTCTGCTTGTCCTCTTTGTCATCATCATTTACGCCATCATCGGACTGGAGCTCTTCCTCGGACGAATGCATCGCACCTGCTATTTTATAGGCACAGGTACCCACACATACTCACATAAAATATTTATGTGCATTTTCTGTCACTCTGTATCTTCCTCCATCTGCCTCTCTCTTATTTTTTTCAGATAATTATGCGGACGATGATCCACTCCCATGTGCATTTGCGGGTCACGGACGCCAGTGCGTTATCAATGGCTCTGAGTGCAGGGGAAAGTGGGATGGACCTAACGGCGGCATCACTAACTTTGATAACTTCTTCTTTGCCATGTTAACAGTTTTTCAGTGTATCACAATGGAGGGCTGGACAGACGTCCTGTACTGGGTAACTAAGCCGCATACATAGTCTTCAGCTTGACTGTAATGGGTCATATTTAAAGCAAGTGATTGTGTATGACACTAATATTGTTGCTTTTTGCCTTCCTGTTCATATCTGTAGATGAATGATGCAATTGGGTTTGAGCTGCCATGGGTTTACTTTGTCAGCCTGGTCATCTTTGGATCCTTCTTTGTTCTAAACCTTGTGTTGGGTGTGTTGAGTGGGTGAGTTTACAGGACAGATCAGTAATATTTTTCAACTGTTTTTAAAAGACTTTTTTATGCTCATCAATTTATTTGATCAAAAATATGATATAAGCAGTAATGTTGTGATATATTATTACAATTTAAAATAACTGTTTTCTATTTGAGTATGTTTTAAAATCTAATTGATTACTGTGATGCAAAGCTGAATTTTCAGCATCATTACTCCAGTCTTCAGTGTCACATGATCCTTCAGAAATCATTCTAATATGCTGATTTGGTGCTCAAGAAACATTTCTTATTATTATCAATGATGAAAACAGCTGTGTTGCATAAAACCATGATAGATTTTTTGGGGATTTTTGATTAATAGGAAATCCATAAGAAAAACATTTATTTGAAATTGAAATATTTTGTAACAGGTTTTTTTTTTTTTTTTTTTTTTTAGCAGTTTAATGTCCTACGGAGCTTCGCACATGACATGCTAGAAAAACAATTAAATCGTGTGCATGATTTCCTAATTCCTTCCCTTGATTTACTAAAACGTGTGCACGATTTAGCCTACTATTTTTTTTCCTGCATGTCATGTCCGGGGCTCCATACTTGCTGAATAAATTTTTTTTTTATTTTTCTGAATAAAGTCTTACTGACCCCAAACTTTTGAATGGTAGTGTACTTTTTTCAGTTTCATTTATTCTGAATAGTAACTATTTATGTGGGAAAAAATAGCAACTCGATGTGCAGTTGGTTTTGTTAATTGTTGCATAAGTCTAATAATAATGTTTCTACATTTCGATTTTGACTTGGAAAACAGCAAATACTTCTACCTTATCTCTGGATCAATACATCTCATGTGACAATTTATTTATACAACAGTTTTCCATATCCCAAATAATATTCATGAGCTAAGCCTCCGTCATTTCATGACATCATAACCCGTGCATGTCTGTGTGAGTGATTATTTAATGGAGGACAGCAGGAGATGAGCAGATATCAGATGTTAATGTTTTTACTCACCTGAATGGAACAATCCCCAGATGCTGAGAGCAGCAGATTTGTGGAGTCTGATTTTCTGCAGACTGTTCCAAAGCATAGAATTCCCTGAAGATTGCGCCTCGTGCTGCTTTCCCTCCGTTAAACAGAGTGTGAATGTCCACAGTATGTGTTTGCCTCTGTATTGTTTGTGTGTGTGTGTGTTTGCTTTGCTTGTCTAACAAGCCATACTTGTGTGTAGAGAATTCTCTAAGGAGAGAGAGAAGGCGAAAGCTCGCGGAGATTTTCAGAAGCTCCGTGAGAAGCAGCAGATGGAGGAGGATCTGTCTGGATATATGGACTGGATCACTCAGGCTGAGGACATAGATGAGTTTGACGAAGACGGGAACAGACGTGAGATCTCTTCCTCTGTTCAACTCTCTAGACCCTTTTGTCCTTGGTATCAATTTCCTTGGAGTTAAAGATGAATTGTGTAATGTATGTATGTTTATGTGATAATACTTTACCCTATCCTTACGGAGACAATTATAAGTCAAGTAAGACTTTTTCAAACTTTTTAATCCCAAGGGCCCAAAATATGTTGATCCTTTTGTGAGGGCCCCCTACCTAAAATATAATGGCAGCTACAATTTAAAGTTTGAAATTGCATTTACATGGAATGAGAAACATATTAAGCATAATATATATATATATATATATATATATATATATATATATATATATATATATATATATATATATATATATATATATATATATATACAGCTGTGGAAAAAATTAAGAGACCACTCCAAGTTCAGAAATCAATGTTAAGTGGTCTCTTAATTTTTTCCATAGCTGTATATATCGCATAATATAAGTAATGTATATACTATTATTCGATTTTTTTTTTTTTTCTTACTGTATAAAATTATGGTTGTCAATATAATAAAATAATCATGACTCGTCTCAGTATTTCTGTCCAGAAAGACACCAGAGAAATTAAAAAGTGAGACACCAGAAAAATTAAATAGTAATCATATACATTTTATAAATATTTAATAATATAAATGTTGTGAAATAATAATAAAAAAAAAATGCTAAAACACATTTAATTCAAATCTTAAGTAAAAATGTTAACTTTGACTTCCCTAAAAAATACATTTTGTATTTTAGCAATCCTAATGGCCCCATGGGGTCTTTGTTGTTAAAATATATATTAAATTAAACTTGACAACTAACAGAAATAAAAAGTTTTAAGTTAAAGTAAATTAATTGAAGTAGTACCAAATTACCAAAAGTAAAACTGAAAAAATATATAAATATAAATATATATATTTAAAAGAAAAAAGAAAAAAAAGCACACACCAAAATTACTAAAACTTATAAAATATTAAAAAAAAATCTATTTCAAAATATAAATAAATGCTATAATTGTCAGGGTTATGTCGAAGTCTGTTTAGTTTCATTGTGTTTTGGTTCCCATTTTGCCTGTGTTCCTGGTCGTTATTAGTTTCCGTGGTTTTTAATTTATCCCGCACCTGTTTCTGTTTCAGTTAATTACCTTACTCTGTGTATTTAAGCCCTTAGTTCCTCTCAGTTCTTTGTTCAGTCCTGTTTATGATAAAGTGTAGTTGCCTTGTTGATTTTCTCCTGCATATTCTCCTAGTTTATTAAAAAGACTTCTTGAATTTGGACACCAATCATTCTCAAAAGTATGAATCATTATTTTTTCAGTTCAGTTTAGAGTCACTAGTGGCAGAAATAACACATTTCACCTTTAACTGAGTATCCGATATACTGTTAATAAATTAAACATCTCATTTTACCATTGATGTTTGAGGTAAAGATTTCCCCACCTGCCACAATTTTGTGTGATAAAATGTTGAACACCTACCAGCATCTTTTGACAGAACCACGGCAATTATTTCTCCCTCTAACTTGCTTTTCCACCTGTTCTGCTTCTCATTTTGTTCTATTCCATGTCTCACACTGTTTCTCTCTCTCGATCTTTCAATCTCCCCTCAGGTGTGACCTTGCGTGACCTAGCTGATAAGAAGAGGGGGAAATTCGGCTGGTTCAGCCACTCAAACGAAACCCATGGTACGGCCAATCAAAATGATACGCATGACCCCTTCACTCCCCCGCTGTTCTATATATAGCCCCCTCAACTTTGTCTGGTCTAATTGTATAATTTACATCTGGGGCTAGAAATCACATCTCTCGGTTGGACCCATATTAAGTGCTTTGACCCTATTTCAGAGAGATTGCTTCTCTCCAAAACTGTGTCAATGTGTGGCCGACATTATTTTTTCTCTTTGTCTCTCTTATATCTCTCTTTCTTTAATGGTTCATTTCTGTTTCTGTGTATCTTTCACATTCTTCATGTTTTTCACTCGCTATAGCAAGTCTTCCAGCCAGTGAAACAGGTTCCGAGAACACTGAAAACATAGATGAGGAACACACAGATTGTTGTGCTGCTTGCTGGTAATGCATATACGCACACATACATGCAGTACCCACTATAATTAGAAACAACATAGCACTACATTTGTCATTGTGTTGTCATGCTGGCTTGCTAATGGAAGTTATTATCAGCCATAATGGAGTGTCATCTCTGAATTTCTCAGTTGCGGCTCATTATGTTCTCTTTTCTTTATATTCTTTGTGCTCTTGCAAGTCAGTTCATAACTCTGGGCTTCTTCGGCTTTCTTTGTTTCAGTATCTGAAATCGATCTTTATTAAAACACAATGCATTTGTGTTTACATTTTGCCGATGTGTTGTGATTGTCTGTGATCTCATTATTGTTTCATTTTGTTTTGTCCACTGTTCTGTTCTTCCGCTAGTGCTCGCATTATGAAGATCCCTTGCTGGTGAGTTGTTGTGAGGGCAAACACATGGTTCAGCGTTTACCTACTAGATATGCAGTATACAGTAAATATTACTTTGGAAAATACAGTGGGGAAATAAAAAAAAACCCTCTAATAATAGCTAATAACTAACTTAATAATTAAAGATATATTCTCTGAAAACTAATCTTATCTTATTCAGTTTTATATTCTGTTTTAAAGATATTTATATATTTTATTCTGGCAATAATGAGAAAAGTACAAATATAAACAAAAAAGATATAAATGATTTTTTGCAGTACATGCCCTCTAGTTGCTCTGATCTCATGGTTCATGACATGTTGTATATCATAACAGTATGTATATTTTGGTAAAATAATAAACATATATATATATATATATATATATATATATATATATATATATATATATATATATATATATATATATATATATATATATATAAATATAAATATTTATATTTTATATGTATATTATGATGTGTGTGTATATATATATATATATATATATATATATATATATATATATATATATATATATATATATATATATATATATACACATATACACACACATCATAATATACACATATATTTCTTAATATAATAAAAATATATATAGTGATTATAGGCTACATTTTTGTCTTTTGTGTGTGTGTTCGTTAGTCGTGCCCTTCGCCGCTGGAACCGTTGTATTCGGAGAAACTGTCGTACAGCAGTGAAATCTGTGACATTCTATTGGTTGGTGCTGATCCTGGTCTTCCTCAACACAGCTCTCAGTGCCTCAGAACATTATAACCAACCAGACTGGCTCACTGATGTTCAGGGTATGTAGCTGTTACCAAACATCACCTTACTGACATAACATGTGTACTGTCCCACACTTTTATTTATAGACTTCTATTAGCAGATTTTTTTTTGCTGAGTCATGGTGTTACCAATGATTGATCTACATGTTGAAAGATGATTGAGCTGTGATCACATCTATTTATTTGCCTCTCTTTCTCTTTGTGTCTCTCTCATAGACATTGCCAATAAGGTTCTCCTGTCATTGTTCACAGTGGAGATGTTGCTGAAAATGTACAGTCTGGGGTTGCAGGGATATTTTGTGGCATTTTTCAACCGTTTTGACTGTTTCGTTGTGTGCGGTGGGATTCTGGAGACAGTTCTTGTGGAGTTGGAGATCATGCCACCTCTTGGCATCTCAGTGTTGCGCTGCGTCCGCCTGCTTCGGATCTTCAAAGTCACACGGTACTCAGGGCTTTTAAACAATTTTGCTCCTTACATGAATTGGGTACAAAATAGGAAACAGTGATGTTTGCAACTCTGTTGCTCAAATTTGTCTAAAAACAATTTCTAAAAATTAAATAGACAACATTAACATGTCAAATTTTTAAAAATTATTTACAAAAAAAACATTTATTTGATTTCTTTTAATAATTTCAAAATTTTGCTGGTTGGCCTTCATGTGTTTTCTTTGTCCCCTGTAAATTCTTTCTTTTCTCTTGTCCTTTCTGTTGTTTCTGTCTTTCCTCACCACTTTTCCACCCGGTTAATTCTTGCCCCACTTGTCCTCTTCAGCCATTGGACGGCTCTGTCCAATCTGGTGGCCTCGCTACTGAATTCAATGAAGTCCATTGCCTCCCTGCTGCTGTTGCTCTTCCTCTTCCTCATCATCTTCGCTCTGCTTGGCATGCAGCTATTCGGAGGGAAGTTCAACTTCGATGAGACACAGACCAAAAGGAGCACCTTTGATGCCTTCCCTCAGGCCCTGCTCACCTGCTTTCAGGTAATAATCTCCAGTACAACTATGAAAACATAATGTTAGATTACTTAAAAAGTTCACACAAAAATTAAAATTCTGTCATGAATTACTCACCCTCATGTCGTTCCACACCTGTAAGTCCTTCGTTCATCTTCGGAACGCAAATTAAGATATTTTTGATGAAATCCAAGAGGTATCTGACTCGTCCATAGACAGCAATTTAACCACCACTTTCAAGGTCCAGAAAGGTACTAAAGACATTGTTAAAATAGTCATGCAGTGGTTCAACCTTAATTTGAAGAGTTTGGTTCCAAAACGCGATGAACGCCATTTTCAAAAAAATTTAGTTTCCGCCAAAATCAGTATTGTATCTGGTCGGTACTGAAAAGTCATTTATTAATTTTGCACAAAATGCGATATCCGTCGTTTTACTCTGTCATGTTTTCTGCCTTTATTTCCAAAATGCGACAAACGCCAGTCTCCTTTTTCTGCAGAACGCGATATATCCGCTTAACCAATCACAGCGCACCATTCCACCCACTGTAAACATTAAAGGCTTTTTTAAAAAGCCGTTTTTAATACCATTTAATACAATATGCCGTTTTTAATACCATACGTTTTTAATACCATTTTAATACCTTATGTACTCTGCAAATGTGTTTATTTAACCGTGCAGTGGCGCCAGATACTCTTTAATCGGTAATGACAAATAATTTATAACATTAACAAGATGACCCGTTGAATTCATTTTAGGAGCGATGGCTGAATGTATTTTTAGTTAAATGCCTGTATATAAGATAAATATTGGCAAAGTTTAGACTCTGTCATATATGTGAATCAACTTACTTTGCTGTGTATTTCCAATTTGAAAAATAACTTATATTGATGGATTAATTGCATTTTGAATAAAAAGTGTCATGGAATTATTGCATTTTGGGAAAAAAATAATTTAAAAATAGATAAAAATAGTTTTTATAATAAACTTTTTAAAATCAAAATGTAGATTTGAATTTTTAATGTTTTTATAACCAAAAGATGCTATGTGAAAGTTTGAAACAGAAAAAGTAGTGGTTTTCATCTTTTCACTTCACCTTTTTACTCAAATTAATCAAAATGGAGTTATTGCGTTTTGGAACCAAACTCTCCATTTTATGAAGTGACGAGAATACTGTTTGTGCACAAAAACAAAACAATATCTTCTCTTCTGTGTCATTCTCTTATGCTGTTTACATCCAGCACTTCTAGGTTCTACATCAGAATGGCGGCTCAGTATTTTTGAGTTAATTTCTTTTTAAATATTTTTTACAGATATTAACAGGTGAAGACTGGAATGTAGTTATGTATGATGGTATCATGGCTTATGGTGGCCCGGTTTTCCCTGGAATGATCGTCTGTCTTTACTTTGTGATTTTGTTCATCTGTGGTAACTGTATCCTTTTCTTCTAAAACCAGTTTCACTGGCTTATAATAATAATAATAATAAGAAGAAATAATACTTCATTCATCCCTTTTAGGGAAATTCAAAATTTATTATGCATTAATTCTGTGATATGATAAATTAACAGCAACTGTTTAATTAATTTACATTTATGCTTTTTGTAAATACTTTGATCAAAAGCGACTTACATTGTGTTGTGTGTAGACCTATGTCCTTTGCTTTGCTAAAGCCATACACTAGTGTTTGAGTTACAGGAATGCAGTTATTTCCAACTAGTAACAGATGTCATTGCTCATTGATTAGAAATGAACCATATTTCACCATCATTCAGAAATCCTGAATTCTGTTTTGTGATTGCTGTTGTATGTGGTTTGTTGTCTTTTTGTGTTTGTTGGGTCTTAACCTCTGCTCTCTCAGATATCTTGCTGAATGTCTTCTTGGCCATCGCTGTCGACAACTTAGCAGGAGGCGATGGAGATAATAAGAAGAATGAGTGTGTTTTTAAATCATCTCAGATCATATAATCTCAACTAATCTCTGCTATAAATATGACATAATTTATGAATACATTTACCATTCTGTAACATATACTGTGGGGCCCAAAAGTCCACATTGAAAATATGGGATTGAAATTTAAGACTAAAACCATAAAATTAAGATTTAAAAAAAAGTAAAACATTTTAATGAATAAGAAATATATTTATTATTCTTTCATTAAAGCAAAAGGGAGACAAACCAAATGCTAAAACATTCTTTGCTCATTTTTAAACACAAAGTTGTACTGAAATTGTTACTGATTACATTTTTTATTTAAAAAAAAGTTAAATTAGAAAAAATGCTAAGTTGAATAAGTTGTTTCAGATGTTAGGACCCCACTGTATATGCAAAAACAGACAAAGATTTTGATATGCGATCTATTCATCCTGACAGAGAAAAAAAAGAGGTTGAGGGAGAACAGGCTGAAGGTGAAGGAGAGAATGGAGAGGTGAAGGTATGGAGATCAAACTCTTCTGCTGTTGTTGTTGAATAATCATCACATTGAGGTCCATCTTTCATTTTGTTTTCAACAGGTGGACGTGGATGATGAATACGAGGAGGAAGAGGAGGAGCCAGAGGAGGGAGATGATGAAGGTGAAGTCCATGGATGCTACATGCCATATTGCGTTTGAACAGATTATTCATTCCAAAACGTTTTGTGGTTATTTAGCAGACATTTGTGACCACAATTACTCATCCTAGAATACACTAACAGCCCCTCCTGTGGTTTAGTGTTGGCTACTCAAGGGTAAAGTGGTGATTGAGTTAGATTGTGATCTCATTAACTCAGTTTCTCTCTGTCTATCTCTCCCACTCTCTTTCGTTCTGTTCTTCTCCGCTGGAAGAAGGCAAAACTCAGCTCAATGTTGCTGACTTTGCTCCTCCTAAAGAGAAAATTCTACCAATCCCAGAGGGCAGCGCGTTCTTCTGCCTCAGCAAGACCAACCCGTGAGTATGCAGTTTAAACCACAGACACAATGCTTGACTATTTAAAAAGATAGTTTACTCCAAAAATTATATACTGTCATTATTTACGCATGTCATTCAAAACGTACTGCATTTTTTTCTTCTGTGGAACACAAAAGAAGATATTTTGAGAAATGTCTCAGTGCTTTTTTGTTTGTGCAATGGAAATCAAAAGTCACCAAAACTGATGGTTACCAACATTCTTCAAAATATCTTCTTTTGTGTTCTGCAGAAAAAACAAGTCGTAGAGGTTTGGAATGACATGAGGATGAGTAAATAATGACAGAATTTACATTTTTGTGAACTAGCCCTATCCCTAAATCAGAAATTTATATACAAATATTTTCATTGTGTAAAATATTTTCCATTTTTAAAAAACAATTTAACTTTTTTCAGCATGACAGTCAAATATAGACAACCATTGTCCTAAATACCAACCATATTTATTATAATTATTAATATAAATCAATATTTTGCATTATGCCAGAGGAATCTCTTTGACCTTATTAAGAAAAATCATATTTCTCTCATTTTTTTTATTTTATTTTTGTAGCGTGAACTGCAAAAACGTGAAATCCAGTGTTAACAAATGCAATCACAATTTTTTAGGAGTGTCAAATCAGATTTCAAGTAGTTTTTTTATTGTCGTTTAGGATGCAACCCATATGTAACATCATTCAAAATGCACAATATTGTCTGTAAATGCATCCAAATTCACTAATTTTCACTCAATCAGATGTGACACTCATGTACTGAATAGGGAATGAGTGGTTTCGAACACAGCATATTTATGACCATATAAAATGCCTCTGTGGCTTATGTTTTCTCAAGCAACTTCACTCTAAAAAATGCTGGGTTAAATATGGACAAAACCAGGGATTGGGTTGTTTTCACCCAGCCATTTTTTTCAACCAATTTTGGATTTATTTTTTTAGCCAGCAATATAGTAATACAGTAAAAGGCATGTTTTTGCTCACCCCCAAATAGGGGCAAATTTGTGGGGTATTTTAAGCTGAAACTTGACCAGACCAGAGACTTATATTACATCTTGTGAAAGAGGGCATAATAAGGTGCCCTTTAACCCAACCTTCTGGGTTTGTCCATATTTAACCCAACTTGGGTTGTTTTTAACCCAGCATTTTTTAGTGTGGGCGAATAAATAATTAAAATAAAGTAATTTTGAATTTTGGAGCATGTAGACAACACACTTACAACAATTCTCTTTGTGTCCCCCTCCAGGATAAGAGTGGGCTGCCATACCCTGATCCATCACCACATCTTCACTAATCTCATCCTGCTTTTCATCATTCTCAGCAGCATTTCTCTGGCTGCGGAGGATCCTATCAGAGCTCACTCCTTCAGGAACAATGTGAGTTTCCTGCTTGCTCGCGCACACATGCAGGATCATAAATGGGTATTTACTGCAACTGTACTTATTGGCATGTTGGACAAGCTCTTCAGTGCCAGCTGGGGAATGCCATCCTTCAATCAGCTGACTATGAAACACACACACACACACACACAGCTTCTGTTGCTCTAAAACACACACACATACAGCAGATCAACATGATTTGCCCAAGTAGGACATGTTCCTGGATCAGCATCCGTGTTAGTTCTGGAACAACATTGGTATCAACCAATCAGATTTAAGGTTTAGGGTCAAGATTGGGGTCAGGTGCTTGAACAACATGCTTATCAACCTATTATTTCCCTGAGGGTTTAGGAAGACATTATGGTGTGGGTTCAGATTGTTTGGTGGAAACCTTCAGCAACAAAGGATGTTGATTCAGGACCATGTCCTACTTGTCTAAATCACATATACACCAACAAACCTGTTACTATACACTCCTACTGTACAAATCTCTTTTTTTTCACATCAGGAGAACTGAATTTCTCTCTTTACAGCTTCTGGGTTATGCTGATTATGCATTTACTTCCATATTCACTGTGGAGATCTTACTGAAGGTACCAGTCAATCAATCAATCAATAGTTTTTGTAATAATTTCAAATTGATAAAATAACAGCAACTGAAGTGTTGCTACTCTTAAATGCCCCCATGTTTCAATATCTTTATTTTTTCTTCCTTTAACTCTGTAGATGACAGTACATGGCGCATTCCTCCATCAGGGTTCCTTCTGTAGAAACTGGTTTAATCTGTTGGATCTTTTGGTGGTCACTGTGTCTCTGGTCTCCTTCTTCTTACAGTAAGTCCATAAAACACTCATACAGATATCAAAAGATTCCTATTCATAATTTGTGTAAACAGGTGAGTTGTGATATCTGACGGATGCATCGGTGTATGTAAATGTATGCATCGCCCTCTGGTGGATAAATGAACATAGTGCCCTATCAGGCTTTAAATGCAAAAATGTAAACATTTTGGAGACAATGAAGAAAAAGACATTGAAGAAAAAATGAAGATCAGTCTGTGCTTTTATGCAGATCTTTTCGAGTCCACATGGACAAAACGAAACCCCTCTCTCTCGCTCGCTCTCTCTTAGTTCGAGTGCCATCTCTGTAGTGAAGATCCTAAGGGTGCTCAGAGTACTGAGGCCTCTTCGAGCGATCAACAGAGCCAAAGGACTCAAGGTACAGCTTTTAGTGTTTTTGTGTGTATGCCCTTGTCCTGTGGTGAAAATCATGTTTTTAATGTTGTTTATATGTCTATGTAGTGTTTTAATATGCTTTCCCTGTTGAAAAAACCAGCATATGCTGGTTAGGTATGTTTTTGAAGCATTGCAGCTGAGCTGGTTTAAGCTGGTCCTTAGATGGTCCTTAGCTGGTCATGAGATGGTTTAAGCAGGTCAAATGCTGGTCTTAAGCAACTAGCTCCAGCTCAGGAACAGCTTAAACCATCTCATGACCAACTAAGGAACAGCATAAACCAGCTCAAACCAGTTGCAATGCTTCAAAACATACCTAACCAGCATATGTTGTTTTTTTCAACAGGGTTAAGATAAACCATGTGAAAATTCACCTGTCAACACCATTGCTGAGTATTTTCTCCTTAAAACTGCAGTGTACTAAAGACCATCACAAAAATGCAGTTTGATACCGCCCCTGTTTCCTACCGTCACAAACAAGTAACCAATCCCCTCAACGTGCGGGGCGGAGCTTTTCCACAGTGAGCACAAGAACACCTTTAAGAAGGGACAGGAGAAATCGGGTACATATAGCAATATAGCGGGTGAATTATGTATATGATGTATATTACAATGTTATGATGAACTATATGCCTGTCTCCACTGACTTTCTATGATGTTCAAAGATTTTAAGAAGGCAGCTGTCTGACTCTGAAATGGTGAACAGGAACATTTCCAACATATTATTAGCTATTTGATAATGTAGTCAAGCCAAAGGCTAATCATATCAATTACTGTTATATGTCCGATGTTGTAGAAAGCGATACAAAAAAACGCTTTACCGATTTCTGATACATTGACTTGAGGATGGCCCTGTATAATTTGCTCTTCAGTTTCTCAGTTTCTGGTTCAAACCTATATGGCTGAATTAAACTAATATTTCCAATTGCCATTGTGCAGCGTTTACTATAGTTGACCAAGTGGATCAGGTAGTCCGAGCTGTTGTGAGTGAGTAGAGGTGGGGATTAATATAAATATCCATCAGTCCGTGTATACTAAATTGTTTAAATATGTTATTTTGATTATCAAAGATTAATTTTAAGGTATAAAATGACTGACTGTTGGGGACCTTAATTGCACATGCAGTTCTTGGCAAAGTTTGAGTGGAATGTTTATATGTAATATCAATTTTGACAATATTTCTGTTAAAGGTGCCCTAGAATTAAAAATTGAATTTACCTTGGCATAGTTGAATAACAAGAGTTCAGTACATGGAAAAGACATACACTGAGTTTCAAACTCCATTGTTTCCTCCTTCTTATATAAATCCCATTTGTTTAAAAGACCTCCGAAGAACAGGCGAATCTCAACATAACACCGCCTGTTACGTAACAGTCGGGGTGTACGCTCCCAATATTTGCATATGCCAGCCCATGTTCCCAACATTATGAAAGGCATTAGACAAGGGCAGCCAGTAACGTCTGGATCTGTGCACAGCTGAATCATCAGACTAGGTAAGCAAGCAACAACAACAGCGAAAAATGGCAGATGGAGCAATAATAACTGACATGATCCATGATATCATGATATTTTTAGTGATATTTGTAAATTGTCTTTCTAAATGTTTCGTTAGCATGTTGCTAATGTAGGCTACTGTTGGTTAAAATTACCATCGTTTATTACTGTATTAATGGAGACAAGAGCTGTCACTATTTTCATTTTTAAACACTTGCAGTCTGTATAATTCATAAACACAACTTCATTCTTTATAAATCTCTCCAACAGTGTGTAATGTTAGCTTTAGCCACGGAGTACTATCAAACTCGTTCAGAATCAAATATAAACACCCAAATAAATACTATACTCACATGACCCGAAGCATGCATGCAGCATACATGACGAACATCTTGTAAAAATCCATTTGAGGGTTATATTAGCTGTGTGAACTTTGTAAATGCACTGTATTATAGAGTCGCAAGCTCGATGGGCAGGGAGCATGAGATTTAAAGGGCCAGCAGCCCTGAATCGGTGCATAGTTAATGATGCCCCAAAATAGGCAGCTAAAAAAATTTATTTAAAAAAATCTATGGGGTATTTTGAGCTGAAACTTCACAGGCACATTCAGGGGACACCTTAGACTTATATTACATCTTGTAAAACAACGTTCGATGGCACCTTTATTTATAACCTACCTCGCTCCTTCCAGGAACCCTCGTCAGCCCAAATAACCTCCTTTCCTTCATATTTACATTCTCCAAGCTTTTAAGATTTTAAGTAAATACAAAAGTTTGGGGTCGGTATGATTTTTTTATGTTTTTGAAAGAAGTCTCTTACGCTTACTAAGACTGCATTTATTTCATCAAAAATACAGTAAAAGCAGAAATATTGTAAAATACTATTACAATTTAAAAACTCTTTTCTATTTTAGTTTTATTTTGAAATGTAATTTATTTTTCTGTGATGACAAATCTTATTTTTCAGCATCATTAATCCAGTCTTCAGAAATCATTCTAATATGCTGATTTAGTGCTCAAGAAACATTTCTTATTATTATCAACAACATTGTGCTGCTTAATATTTTTGTGGAAACCATGATGCATTTTTTTCAGGATTCTGTGATGAACAGAAATCTAAACCATTCATAACAATGTAAAAACTGACAATTTGGATCAATTTAATGCATCCTCGCTAAATTAAAGTATTGATTTTTTTTTTTTTTCTTTTCTTACTGACCGGCAAACTGAAATGGTCAATTCATTTTCATTTCTAACGTTTTTGTTTCTCTGTCATTGGTTTGGTGTAAACTCCTTTTCTCTTATGACTATGTGTTTGTGTGTGTGTGTAGCATGTGGTACAATGTGTGTTTGTGGCTATAAGGACCATCGGGAACATCATGATCGTCACCACTCTACTTCAGTTCATGTTTGCCTGCATTGGTGTTCAGCTTTTCAAGGTAAAACACACACACACAAAAAGACTGTGCACCTCCTGTGCTCTCATAAGTTTAACATCAGCATAAATATTATGTGCGAATGTACTTTTTAATGCGTCATTACTGATGTATTTTGTAGGGTAAATTTTATCGTTGCACAGATGAAGCTAAAAACACTCCAGAACAGTGCAAGTACGTCACATTTCAGCATCTGTCATTACTGTTTAATTCAGTTCTCATGTTAACCACATGTGTGTGCCTTTGGGCAACATGTGTGCTTATGTGTCATGAGTGTTTGTTCATCCATTTGTGCCTACAAATTGTTTGCGTGTGTGTGTGACACACAGGGGAACATTTGTGGTGTATAAAGACGGAGATGTGAGTCATCCAATGGTGAGAGAGAGGCTCTGGCTCAACAGTGACTTCAACTTTGATAATGTACTGATGGGAATGATGGCCCTGTTCACAGTCTCCACTTTCGAGGGCTGGCCAGCGTGAGTCTGCCCTTCTGTCATCTTCCTCCATATGTTACTGAAGGTCACCATGACCATGTTTATACAATATGCTGTGTTTCCTACTTCAGGCTGCTCTACAAAGCCATTGATGCCAATGCAGAGAATCACGGACCCATTTACAACTACCGCGTGGAGATCTCTATATTCTTCATCATCTACATCATCATCATCGCCTTCTTCATGATGAACATCTTCGTGGGTTTTGTCATCATCACTTTCCGTGAGCAGGGAGAGGCCGAGTTCAAGAACTGCGAGCTGGACAAAAATCAGGTTGGACGAAAGCGTTGCTAAAAATTCACAAACAATTTTACTTCTGTAACGCAAGTTACAGTACACTACTGTTCAAAAGTCTGGGCTAAGTAAGAATTTTAGAAATTTTATTCATGAAGTAAACATTCATTTGATCTTGAACTTTCTATTCTTCAAAGAATCCTCAAAAAATATATATATCAAAGTTTCCACAAAAATATGAATCAGCACAACTGTTTTCAACATTGATAATAATAAGAAATGTTTCTTCAGCACCAAAACAGCATATTAGATTGATTTCTGAAGGATCATGTGACACTGAAGACTAAAGTAATGATGCTGAAAATTCAGCTTTGCCATCACAGGAATACATGGCATTTTAAAATATATTCAAATAGAAAAAATATTATAATATTTCACAATATTACTGTATTTTTGATCAAATAAATGCAGCCTTGGTGAGCAAAAGAGGCTACTTTCAAAAACATAAAAATATCTACCAACCCCAAATTTTTGAACGGTAGTGTATGTCCTATTCAAGATTTCATATTTACTTCCCATTTTGTATAACAGACTATTTGATGTACCAATCCAGTGTATATTTTCTAACAGTATGTCTCCGTTTTGTCACTAACAGAGACAGTGTGTGGAATACGCCCTAAAAGCCCAGCCGTTGAAGTTGTACATCCCCAAAAACCCAGTGCAGTACAAGTTCTGGTCTATAATCAACTCCACAGGGTTTGAGTACATCATGTTTGTGCTGATTCTCCTCAACACTGTTACTCTGGCTGTGCAGGTAAACAGCTGAGTCTGACAACTCTTACAAAAGCTGTATAATCAGCATGTAGAACCATAGACAAAGACATCTATTTTTGGTATTGAATCTGAGCTTATATGAGCTTACTTAAAACCCAACATGAACCTTGAGGCCAGTGCTGAAATTGTATTGAGAAATTGAAGTTCTTTATGGTAGGATTATGGTGCCTTCATAAAATATCAGAATTGCCAGTTAACTAATTAAACTAAAGGCATGTTCACACCAAGGATGATAACTATAACAGTAACAATAAAGTTTTAAAAATCGTTTTAAATTTAAACGAATAACAGAGTCCACAAAATCAACTATAATGATTGCACTGATATATTTGGCCTCTATAGACTGACATAAATCAAAATAAGTCTATAAAGTAGAACAGTGAAGGATGAATGATTTGAGGCTGATATTGAGTCAAATGCTGAATGTAGAATCACACCATTTCTAAATGCTTCCACAGCACTATGAACAGTCAAAGCTCTTTAGTCACGTGATGGACATCCTCAATATGGTTTTCACTGGCCTTTTCACTGTGGAGATGATCATTAAACTGATGGCTCTCAGACTCAGGGTCAGTCCTTTTACTCCCTTGCAGAAATGATATGTGTTTTCTTGCTAATAAGCATTGTTGATAAAGTTACTGTTTTATTGTCTCAAACCATTAATTCTGAAGTGTGTTGTTCATAATATCTGATTTATTTTTAATGATTTTGCAGCATTACTTTATTGACGCATGGAATTCCTTTGATGCTCTGATTGTTGTGGGAAGTGTGGTGGACATTGTGGTTACAGAGTTCAGTGTGAGTTTTTCTTTTCTTCTTTTATGCAACCAAATAATAGATACAGTTCCATAATATTTAGTTACTTAGCATATTGTGCAGTTTAAGTTAATTCAATGGTAATTTGTTTAAAATTATTTTTCTGTCACAAGCATCATTTGAGCCTTATTAGATGCTAATGATGATCATAATTGTGTTTAATTAGCTCACTTATAGTTGATGTAAAAATTAGAATCTTGTTGTATGTTTCCTGTATGGCACATTTTTAAAAAATGTCAATTTTTCTGCCTTCTTTTTTCTTAGAGCTCAGAGGACAGTTCCCGTGTATCCATTACTTTCTTCCGCCTGTTTCGGGTAATGCGATTGGTTAAGCTACTCAGCAAGGGAGAGGGCATTCGTACCCTGCTTTGGACTTTTGTGAAATCACTCCAGGTCAGAAGAAAATGATTACAAAAACATTTTTCATATTTTGAGCAAATTATTTAGTCTAAATTTGTACTATTTTGTACTTTTTGTACCCCAGGCTCTGCCGTATGTTGCTCTTCTGATCGCCATGATCTTCTTCATCTATGCTGTGATTGGAATGCAGGTAATTGGATTCTGGGGAAATGTATATATTATTTTATTTTATTTTATATATATATATATATATATATATATATATATATATACACACTACCGCTCAAAAGTTTGGGATCGGTAAGATTTTTAATGTTTTTAAAAGAAGTTTCGTCTGCTAACCAAGGGTGCATTTACTTAAAAATACAGTAAAAACAGTAATATTGTGAAATATTGTTACAATTTAAAATGACTGTTTTCTATTTGAAAATATTTGAAAATGTAATTTATTCTTGTGTTGGCAAAGCTGAATTTTCAGCATCGTTGATCCAGACTTCAGTGTCACATGATCCTTCAGAAATCATTCTAATATGTCAATTTGCTGCTCAAGAAACATTTAATGTGTACAATTGTACAAAATATTTGTGTACAATATTTTTTTTCAGGATTCTTTGATGAATAGAAAGTTCAAAAGAACAGTGTTTATCTGAAATCTAATCTTTTGTAACATTATAAATGTCTTTACTGCCACTTTTGATTGATTTAATGCATCCTTGCTGAATAAAAGTATTCATTTCTTTAATTTATTTTCAAAAAAATAAAAATAAAAATTCTTACTGACCCCAAACTTTTGAACGGTAGTGTATAATGCTACAAAAGCTTTGTATTTTAGATAAATGCTGCTCTTTTGAACTTTCTATTCATCAAGGAATCCTGAAAAAAAGTACACAACTGTTTTCAACATTGATAATAATAACAAATATTTCTTGAGGAACTAATCATCATATCAGAATGATCATGTGACACTGAAGACTGGAATAATGATGCTGAAAATTCAGCTTTGCCAACATGAGAATAAATTACTTTGTAAAAAATATATTCAAATAGAAAACAGTTATTTTGTGTATATATATAATATATATATATATATATATATATATATATATATATATATATATATATATATATATATATATATATATATATATATATATATATATATAATATACAAATTGTATATATACAAAATATACAATATATATATATACAAATTGTATATATTGTATATATATATATTTTTTTTTTTATTTATTTATTTATTTATTTATTTTTTTTCATTTAGATTGTTTTGATTGCTTTTTAAATAAACAGGCAAAGAACTATTGAACACTTTTTTTTTTTTTTTTTAAATAATGATTTCTCTTTGTCAGACATTTGGAAAGATCGCCATGCAGGACCACACGCAAATCAACAGGAATAACAATTTTCAGACCTTTCCGCAGGCTGTGCTGCTTCTATTCAGGTGAGAGAGTGTTCTCTAGCTCAAACAGCAAAGCATGTAAAGTTCATTAGTTTTGACTCACAGGAAATTCATGCATACATATGTATACCTTAAATGCAATTTAAGTTGTTTTGGATAAAAGCACATGTATGTGCTCTTCATGTGCAGGTGTGCAACGGGTGAAGCGTGGCAGGAGATCATGTTGGCCAGTCTTCCAGGGAAGCGCTGTGACCCTGAGTCAGACTATGAGCCCGGTGAAGAATTCACCTGTGGAAGCAACATTGCCATTGTCTACTTCATCAGTTTCTTTATGCTCTGCGCCTTCTTGGTAATTACACAGAATGTTGTTGTTTGTTAAATTAACTCTATTTTTGATAACTTCGCAGTTATAGCTGTATAATTTCCCAGCTTCTCTTTTTGATTTTTTTTTTTAAAGAAAACTTTTAAATTGAAAACCACAGGGCCCTGTACATGACATGAGGACAAAAATATATATATCATGGAGTAATAAGAATTTGTTCTCTCGTTTTAGTAAACCATGGCTATGATTTATTAATTTGTTCACTTTACTTATTCACTTTATGATTTACTAATTTGTTTTAGTTAAATCGTGGCCACAAATTGAGAATGCATTCCCACAACTTATTAATTGGTTCCATCATTTTAGTAAATTGTGGCCATGTTGAACTAATTCATTCCCTCAATTTTATTTAACTATAACAAGGCTACAATTTAGTAAAACAAGGGAACAGATTATTATATTGTGCGCACAATTTACTTAAAATGAGGGAACGAATTGGTAAAATGTGCTGAGGTATTAGTAAGCCATGGAAATGAATTGTAAATTGGTGGCCATGATATACAAAGCATTTACATTTACTGAGAAATCTTTCAAATTTCTTTCTGACAAATGAAACTTTTGTCCCTATAAATACATTTTTTGTACAGAAAAAAAAAAATTATTGTTGAGCTTTTCATTGTAATTATTATGCAGGACATAGTAGGCTTTCGTTGGCTGAAATTATTTCAGTGTGATTTGCATAGCTAAATGCAAATGTTTGTCATTGTTGTGTATTTTCAGATTATTAATCTTTTTGTTGCCGTCATTATGGACAATTTCGACTATTTGACCCGTGATTGGTCAATTCTTGGACCACATCACCTGGATGAGTTCAAAAGAATCTGGTCAGAGTATGACCCTGAAGCCAAGTAAGACTATCAGTGTCTCTTTAATGCTTTTTATATTTAACCAAAAAGTTTAAACAAATGCTTTAAATGTGTGTTTATTTTCCAGGGGTCGTATTAAGCACTTGGATGTAGTGGCTTTGCTCAGGAGGATCCAGCCGCCACTTGGATTTGGGAAACTCTGTCCTCATCGTGTGGCCTGCAAGGTACAGACACACACACAAAATACATCTAGTGTGTTCTCTTCCATTTTGTGTGTCTTACTTTGTCTCTCTCTTTTTTGCAGAGGCTGGTTGCCATGAACATGCCTCTGAACAGTGATGGTACAGTGACCTTCAACGCCACCCTGTTCGCCCTGGTCAGAACTGCCCTGAAAATCAAAACTGAGGGTCAGTGCGGGCGTACACACAAACACTCACACCCTCTGCATACTCATACACTTCATCTCTCTGTTACAGAGCTACAGATGATTCATGTGAAGGTGTGCTTTGCATATAAATACAGAAGCCCTTCTGTCATTGTCATCTTTTTTAAACATTAAATATTTGAATATATTTCAAATTAAACATACTAATTTAAACATATCCAATAATATAGATTACTATATAGAATATTAATAGACAGTAAAGCTTTTTCTATAAGCAATTCGTATAAGCTGAGAAGCAAAGGTGACGTTCTTAGGTAGCTGCGTAAGCTTTAGTGGTTGTAATGTTTTGTTCTCAGGGAACCCTGATCAAGAGAATGAAGAGTTGAGAATCATCATTAAGAAGATCTGGAAGAGAACAAAACCCAAAATCCTGGATGAGGTTATTCCTCCCCCTGCTGGTGAGTTCTTTCTCTACATACAGTAGCTTATATCTAGTTCCTCAAATCAGTCAAATGACCACATGGCACCAGGGTTGGAAAAAATGTAAATGTATCAGTTGACTTTCTTTTAAAATTCTAAATTCTAATTGGAATGACAGTAAGAGGAATGTAATGACTTGCAAAATGGCCGCAAAACAACAAAATGCACAAGCTTCATGTTGTTTGGATTAATTTTGAAAACTTAACGGTAAATCATTCTGGCGGTTTTTGGGAAATTAAATGTTCAGCCATAATGGTCTATAAAATAAAAATGTTGATTTAATAAAATAATGAAATGTATATAAATTAAATGGACACTTTTGTTGGTGGAATTTCATACAGTCATTATCAATATCTAATATTTCTGGAAATGCCTCATATGTTGTGCATGTGAAAACATGCTCATGTTTAATTTACACTAAAAATAAAATTTAGTGTTAAGGCCAGTTCACACTCACGCTGACAGACGCAGACCAACACCGACAGTCAGATTACAGCACGTCGCTTCTCAGACATGTTAATTCCGATTCAGCATGTTCAGTCGGCGAAAACAAGCTCTAATAGACTCCGACGGGATAACACATTGATCCGATGAAACCTGACGAAGTGTCTGTTGCCGCCTTTCAGCTACTGCCGGTGCGGTGTGAATTGACCAATATTTAAATACAATATTCATTATTCTAAAATGTCCTTATTTTTGCCTCCAGTTTTATTTAATTTCTATTTAATCCACATCCTCAGTTCAGTTCTCAATTCTACACAAACCTAATACTCAGACAAATATACAAACATGACCATTTTCAACTTCTTGAGCTGTTTTATTGTTCGTTCTGTTACAGATGAGGAAGTGACTGTGGGTAAATTCTATGCTACGTTCCTGATCCAAGACTATTTCAGGAAGTTCCGTAAAAGGAAGGAGAAAGTAGGTCTGGGAGATTCAGAGAATGGTAACCCTTCAGCTCTACAGGTATATCTCTATCACAGCTTCTACATTTTAGTCATTTCCCATTTATCTGGGCACAATAACACCTAAATTGGATAAATCACACATTTGTCCCCACATGAAATGGGTTCATACAAATTCCACATTCAGAGATGATCCACTGAAGCAGACTTAACCAACAAATGTCTTCACTTTAGAACTGTGATCCTGGCAGTCTTCATGCCCAGACTAGTATCACTTTACACAGTCTCTGATTATTATTCACTGTGGGTGTGCTGTCATTGGCAGGTTGATCATGTGTGGGTTCTGTATGCTGCATGCATTTCATCATTCTTACATACCATTTGATCTGTGATAAGGTGGCCCAGGTTGCTTTTTAACAATCTGCCAATTTTAGAGTAAAAAATTTTCTGCACGCATTTAATCCTGGACCAAGCATTATTGCTCATGACCCAGGTGGGACTTGAACTCACAATCTCCAGCTCTGAAGGCTGATGCTTTATTCTTTAGGCCACTGGGCCTTCTTTCAGCATTAACAATGTAGTCTCGGTAAGTAATGCTAAGTATAAACAATGAAAACAACAGTATTCAGGGTCGATCTTGATCACACGACACCATTATTACAAAGCACTGGTAAGAAAGCGCTTAAATTCATCACAGAATTAATAACATCGCTGTGAAATCTTGTGAGAAGCATTTACATTCATTGCAATAGTGGACGTTGCGTTACTATTGATGCTTATGGCTTTGCGAACCTACATCGGCATCCAAACACACAGCTGTTTCACATATGGTGGTCACAAGTATCTTGTTGGTCACGGTAACCCCACCCCCAGCCCCCGACGCAAGCGGTTCTTACTTCTAGACCAGCAATGTTTTGGTGCTACTTACGAACCATTTTTCCTGGTTCAGAGCTGGTGCTATGAGTGTGGAAAGACAAAGAACTGATTTGAAACTAGGCTCTGGCTCTGAACCAGCACTCAAACTTCCTTGGTGGAAAAGTCCGGAGCCCTGCAATGGTTCTAGAGGTCAGAAAAGTAATAACAATGTCAAAAAGAATGTTGTCTGTTGTATATTTTCACTGCAAAATAACAAGAAATGCTGTAAAAATTTAGCCCTACTTGAGTTTTAAATTAAATGAAATTGAATTATCACAGCCTCATTTATGTTCACAGCCTCAACACAGGTTATCTTTGATAGGTTGATATTAGCTTTTCTAATTTCTAGGTTTGCGACCTAGGTGGGACTCAAACCCACAGCCGTGTAGTCTCCAGTGGTGGACAGTAATGAATTATTTTTACTTCATTACTGTATAGTACTTAAGTACATTTTTCAAGTATCTGTACTTTATCAGAGTATTTTTATTTTGGAAAACTTTTACTTCACTACATTCCAGAGTAGGTATAATATTGTACTTTTTACTCCACTACAATTTAAAAAAATCATTCCTTGTTATTTTGAACTGAAGAAATTCAGTTCACGATTCAAATTCACGAAGCTGATTCTTTTGAATTAACCTGTTTAATCAGTTCCCAAATCACAATGAACGATTCATTTGTGAATTGATCCGATTGCATTTGTTCTAGACAACTCACAGATTCAAATGATCTGGTCAGAGCGAGTCTCGAGTTAACAATTCACTGAATTCACAAGTCTGACTCAAAATGAGCCATTGACGGGAGATCCTAGGAGCTTTAGTGAGTGCATGACTGAGCGGCTGCTCACTGCAGAGCCATGGGTTGAGTGTGAAGTCCAGCTCCCCCTCTCTGGATGTCCAGCTTCCACTCTCTGAATGTAACTTGGGCGTAATGGGTGGTGTCCAACCACACCCTAACCATACCCATAACTCTATCCCTGCACCCATTAGATCCACAGAGGTGGAGCTGGACTAGGTCAAGCTCAACCCATGACGTCCAGAGAGCCCGAGCTGGACGTCATTTGGCTCTGCAGTGAGCACCACTTGGAGATACTGATGGCACAAAAAGTAAGTTACTCATGCTGAAATTTAGGATTTATTATTGTAAACAAAATATTTAGGTGATGGCTGTGAGATGTTTATGATCAAAATCTGCTGTAGAATGGCGAGCTGTTTGAGCCCATTGTATGAATTGCTTGAATGTGGATATGTCTACATTTGTCTATCACCGTCTGAACAGTGTAGGTTTTAGGTAAAAACTATAACTAAAAATATAACGTTAAAATAACACAAATTAATGCTCATGCATCTTCCCCTCTGCCGTAGCATTTCGAATGATATAAAACTAGTATGTTTGTATAGCATCCTTACTAAAATGTTAACATATTGTTATTTTCAATTGTTAATAGCTTTTCTATAGTTTTAACTTAAATCTGTGGGATTGTAGGTTTGGCAACACAAATGTAAGGTTTATGACCCAAATTAGACTACAACCTACAATTCCCAGTTCCAGAGGCTGATTCCTTATCCATTAGGCCACTAGGCCCCTGTCATTTTTAAAGTAGCCTTTCTTTTTAGAGCCCATTTTAAATCATGCCAAGTATGATTAAATGTTTTTTGTTAAGCTGCTGGGCCACCATTTAGCGGTTTCTGTTTTTTTTTTTTTTTGGTAATTTTGGTGTCTGGGGCCTGATTGTATGTCTTGTATAACTCAGCTGAATGGTGAGCTGCATATATACTGTGGTACCTCTCTCTTTCCGTGTGCATCTGTGTCAGGCAGGGCTGCGAACTCTGCAGGACCTAGGGCCAGAAATGAGACTGGCCTTGAACGAAGATCTGGAGGAGGAAGAGGACGGTTTGGAGGAGGAGCTAGAGGAGGATGATGCTCATTATAAGGTGCTCATCACTTAAACCATCAAGATTCTTTTGGAGCACATTTCTGAAAATTGAATTAGTCTGTTTTTTAATCAGTTAACTGAATTTGTTTTGCACAGTGAGTTCATCTTGTAGATTCACTAAATGGAAAATATTCCATTATAACCAGATAGTCAGAGACAGAAGGATCAGATCATTATTCAGAGTAATGAGGCACTTGGTCTATTGAGACGGATGGTAATTTGAGTACCAGATTTACTCTGACAGGAGCTGATATCAGGTAATGAATAGGGGTTTGGCTTGAGATTTTTTTAGTGTAGGTGTAGATGTTGTGGCTTGCTTGGTCAAATGAAATAAATATATAAACTATTGCATTGCCTTAAAGGGATAGTTCACCTAAAAATAAAAAATCTGTCATTAATTACTCACCCTCATGTGGTTTCAAACCAGTAAGACTTTTGTTCATCTTCGTAACACAAATGAAGATCTTTTTGATGAAATTTTATGATAAGACTCAATGACTTTATATGATGAACAGATCGAATTTAGACTTTTATTCACATACAAACATTCATCAACTCACACATCAGCTGTGGTAAACGGAAGCTCAAGCATGCTTGACGTGAGAACCAATGAGGTTTATTCTCGTGTGTTATGCAGCACGTTTGAGCTTCCGCAAGAGGTTTGTTTGCTGATCAATGTTTATGTGAATAAAAGCCTAAATTCAATCTGTTCATCATATAAAGCGATTGAATCGAAATTTGGTTGATTGAAATGAACTTTTCGAAGAGTCAAAGTGTCAAAGCTATCTATGGAGGGATAGAAAGTTCTCAGATTTCACAAAAAGATCTTCATTTGTGTTTTCGAAGATGAACAAAAGTCTTATGGGTTTGGAACGACATGAGGGTGAGTAATTAATGACAGAATTTTCATTTTTGGGTGAATTAACCCTTTAACATCAATCAAAGAGTGTACGATTGCCTATAGTTTGCGTTCTTTAGTTAAAGTGCACCACATGTATGGTAAGTTGAGTAATTTGTGCTCAAAAAAAGTCACAATAATTTTTGCAGCACACTTTGAAAGTATTGTCAGTCCTTGCATCGTTAGCCACACAAAAAATTTACGACCCAGATGGGACTTGAACCCACAATCCCCAGCTCCGGAGGCTGATGCCTTATCCATTAGGCCACTGGGCCTCTGTTTAGCACCACTTTTGTTTAGCTTCATCAATAATCAAATCTTTAAATAGTTTTCAGTGTCACATGATCCTCCAGAAATCATTCACATATGCTGATTTGGTTCTCAAGAAACATATCTGATTATTATCAGTGTTGCAAACAGTTGTGCTGCCTTTTTGGAAACTTTCTTTGTTGAATAGAAAGTTCAAATCTTTTGTATCATTATAAATGTCTTTACTGTCACTTTTGATCAATCTAAATAGGAGTTTAGATTTCATTAAAACTATTTTATTTTAATGTAACACTCGGGTGTTCTTTCTCTCACATTGCTCAACTCTTAGAATGAAAATGGCTATGCGGGCCACACTGAGCCTTCAAGCAGAAGCCGGCGCTCCTCTTTGGCCACTACTCCCGGCGTTGCTCCTGTTCCTGTCTCAGGAGATGGCATTTTGAATGGGGGACTGGGACGTAGGAGCTCTGTTGCAAAAACACAGAATGGGAACGGTGCTCTGGAGCATGAGAACTTCAGGAGAAGAGACAGCACGCGTTCCTCCCTTCATTACCAACACAAGAATGGTGTGATTGACCAGCTGCCCAAGAGGTAAATCTACCTGGTTGTATTGCATTTATTCATATTACACAATATACCTCATATTAAATATGTAATGTATTTGTATTTTTACATACTGTTTTTTTTTTTTTTTTTTTAAATAGGCCATCATACTACAAATACCCAAGGTAAGCTTTTAGCAGATAGATTGTAGCACCTTCCAGTACCTTTCTCTGTTCTGCCTACTGTTCTCTCAGTCTCCTGCTGACTGCTGGTTTCCTCTTTTCTCCCTCAGGAGGGACTCCAGAGACAGGTTCTCTTCTCCGCTGTCTCGGAGAGAGGAAGGCGGTGAGTACCCTGGAGAGCAGCGCTTCTATGGAAAAGACGAGGACAGCGAGAGTGTCATCTCTAGAGAAAGGTACTCATAAAGTCTTTCCTGTGCCTGAATGAATTAATTCATATTTTGTTTAAAATTTTAATTTATTTTAAATGTCCTTAGTCCTTCTTCCAAAACGTGTTTTTGTCTTACCCTGATTAAATATGGTAAGCCTGTTTTAAGTGTTTATATTTTAGACCTGACAGGGTGGTTTGTTGTAAATGTTTTAAAAGCAACGCCAAGGTTGCATTTTTATTACTCAACAGGTGATTAAAGTATTTTATTGAACAGATAAATTGCCATATGTAGCTCTCTAACAGAGTTCATTGTAAAGCATCATCTTTTAAGGGTCATTTCATTATGGTTGTTGTAAGGCTGCACTGGAATATATTTTAAGGGAAATACCGTGTCTTTTAATGGGTATAGCTACAGTAACGCCTTCAGCTAGTCATCTTGAGATCCTTTCCATCTAAACTAGTTATATCTCTTAAGCCTAGTAGTGAATGTTTAATGAGAAGTATAACCATATTCATCCATAGTCACGCAGAGCTGAAGCACAACCAAAACAATGTTCTTCCGCAAAATACACGCAGTTTGTTTTCTAACCACTAGAGGGACAAAAGTTACATAGTGTACCTTAAAACATGTTTTTCATCCTCAGGCATGGTTATCCAGAGGACAGCACAATGTTCACTGGACATAGAGACATGTATGATGGCCACTCTGTGAGACACCCGATCTACGGTAATCATTATGGAAACAGTTATGAAGAAGGCAGGAGGACAGCACGGAGACGCCTGCTGCCAGCAACACCTACTGGTAAAATGATCTAATTATTTCATATTTATTAATTATAATGTTGTTTGGAGGTAATTAAGCGATTGTTGCTAAAGTTAATCTGTATATTTAATTCTATTTTTTGTCCATTTCTCAGGGAGAAAGACTTCATTTAACATACAGTGTTTAAGAAGGCAAGGTAGCAGCGATGATCTGCCCATCCCAGGAACGTACCATCAGAACTCTCCACCCTGCAGAGTGCGTTCACAGGTAATGTTACTACAAACCCGATTCCAAAAAAGTTGGGACACTGTACAAATTGTGAATAAAAACAGAATGCAATGATATGGAAGTTTCACATTTCAATATTTTATTCAGAATACAACATAGATGACATATCAAATGTTTAAACTAAGAAAATGTATCATTTTAAGGGAAAAATAAGTTGATTTTAAATTTGATGGCATCAACACATCTCACAAAAGTTGGGACAAGGCCATGTTTACCACTGTGTGGCATCCCCTCTTCTTTTTATAACAGTCTGCAAATGTCTGGGGACTGAGGAGACAAGTTGCTCAAATTTAGGAATAGGAATGTTGTCCCATTCTTGTCTACTACAGGCTTCTAGTAGCTCAACTGTCTTAGGTCTTCTTTGTCACATCTTCCTCAATGATGCGCCAAATGTTTCTACGGGTGAAAGGACTGCAGGCTGGCCATTTCAGTACCCGGATCCTTCTTCTACGCAGCCATGATGCTGTAATTGATGCAGTATGTGGTCTGGCATTGTCATGTTGGAAAATGCAAGGTCTTCCCTGAAAGAGATGACGTCTGGATGGGAGCATATGTTGTTCTAGAACTTGGATATACCTTTCAGCATTGATGGTGCCTTTCCAGATGTGTAAGCTGCCCATGCCAGACGCACTCATGCAACCCCATACCATCAGAGATGCAGGCTTCTGAACTGAGCACTGATAACAACTTGGGTTGTCCTTGTCCTCTTTAGTTCGGATGACATGGTGTCCCAGTTTTCCAAAGAGAAAATGGGGAAAAAAATTTGATTCGTCTGACCACAGAACAGTTTTCCACTTTGCCACAGTCCATTTTAAATGAGCCTTGGCCCAGAGAAAATGTTTAGATATGGCTTCTTTTTTGACCTAGTTTTAGCCGGCAACGGTGAATAGAACGGTGGATTGTGTTCACCAACAAGTATTCCTGAGCCCATGTTGTGATTTCCATTACAGTAGCATTCCTGTATGTTATGCAGTGCCGTCTAAGGGCCCGAAGATCATGGGCATCCAGTATGGTTTTCCGGCCTTGATCCTTACGCACAGAGATTGTTCAAGATTCTCTGAATCTTTGGATGATATTATGCACTGTAGATGATGAGAACTTCAAACTCTTTGCAATTTTTCTCTGAGAAACTCCTTTCTGATATTGCTCCACTATTTTTCGCCGCAGCATTGAGGGAATTGGTGATCCTCTGCCCATCTTGACTTCTGAGAGACACTGCCACTCTGAGAGGCTCTTTTTATACCCAATCATGTTGCCAATTGACCTAATAAGTTGCAAATTGGTCCTCCAGCTGTTCTTTATATGTACATTTAACTTTTCCGGCCTCTTATTGCTACCTGTCCCAACTTTTTTTGAATGTGTAGCTCTCATGAAATCCAAAATGAGACAATATTTGGCATGACATTTCAAAATGTCTCACTTTCAACATTTGATATGTTATCTATATTCTATTGTGAATAAAATATAAGTTTATGAGATTTGTAAATTATTGCATTCCTTTTTTATTCACAATTACAGTGTCCCAACTTGTTTGGAATCGGTTTTGTATATACTAAAAACTAGTCTGTGACACACTACCAAATAGTGTTCTTTTTGTTCTTATATCTTCTCCAATGTTGCAATTACATACAGTAATTTTCATAAAATATGTAATTTTAGTACTCGCATGGATTTTTATTTATTCATTTTATTTATATTTTATTCAATGAAGTAGCTTGGATAATAAAATAAATAACTTTAAAATCCCTTTTTTGTAAAAAGGAGGTCACATTAAAATGCTACTTTTGAAAGTAGTCTGAGTAGAAAAAATTAAACAAGCCTGAAAATGTTCACCCAGATTTTATTTTCCAAAAGCCCACAGGGTCTAAAAATGCCTTTAGTTGAAGAAACAACTAAATGTACACACACTTCCTGATTGTCAACTGCCTTTTATTACTGAAGTGACTCACTTGAATAATTGTTGAGTTACAACATTACTTGGTTTTTGAACAGAACCTATGTTACTCAGCCTTTCTTTGTTTCTCTCTCGTTCTCAGGGATACGGCAGTTACGATTCTCGTCGCAGCAGCGCAAGATCGTCCACAGGTTCAACAGCATCCTGGGCGAACACCGGCCCTCGACGGGGTCGTCTCCTCTACGCTCCCCTTATCTTGGTAGAGGAGGAGGGAGCAACAGGGGCTGGTAGTGTGGGCATCTGGGACAAAAAGGCTAGTTCCGTTGGAGTGCCTGCGTCGGTTCGGCATCCCAATTCGGGATGGTACTCTGGACCCTCTGCTGGTGGAGGGGGACAGCCGTATAGAGCCTACACCACCCTTAGAGTCCCTACCCAACTCAGTCCTCACTACAGCGAGAAGAGAGGCAGCGCTGACAGTCTGGTGGAAGCGGTATGAGTGGAGAAACGCTAGAGCATGAGAGCAACATTACAGTAATAGCAAAATAACATTACAGACCCATTACAGCTCGACTACATCAATATTACAGTAACATTATAACATGTTACAACTAAAACAATATTAAAGGAGCATCAAGGGAATGTTTCAATTAGTAATGCTGCTGTGATACATATATAATATAATCTGATCTATCTATTATCTTTATATAATTAATAATATATAATAATTTAATTTAATATATTTAATAATATAATTAAAAATACATATAAAATATATTTTAAAATGATTTTTTTATGTATTCCTTTGATGGCAAAGCTGAATTTTCAGCAGTTAATATGAAGTAATATCACATAATCTTTTCAGAAATTATTCTGATATGCTGATTTAGTGCTCAAGAAACATTTCTTATTATTATCAATGTTGAAAACAGTTGTGCTGCCTAATATTTTTGTGGAAACTGTAATACTTTAATTTCATGACTCTGAAAATTAAAGCATTTATTAGAAATAGAAATCTTTTTTAACAGTATAAATGTCACTTTCCATCAATTTAATGCATCCTTGCTGAATAAATGTATTAATTTCTTTAAACAAATCTTACAGACCCCAAACTTTTGAACAGTAATTTGGACGTGTATAATGCCATCACTCTCAGTCCCTTCAGATCCTACTTTTTCTCATCCTCAGGTCTTGATTTCTGAAGGTTTGGGGTTATACGCCAAGGATCCAAAATTTGTAGCCTTTGCCAAGCGTGAGATTGCAGATGCCTGTCACATGACCATAGATGAGATGGAAAGTGCTGCAAGTGATCTTTTAAGCCGTGGGGGCTCTGGGGAAAGCCAAGGCTTTCTGAACCACGCAGACATGGGACCCACATACAGTGACGAGGAGCCAATCAGGAGCCACGAGGAAGAGGAGCTAGCTGATGAGATGACTTGTGTTACGTCTTTCTGAATAACAAAAAAAGAGCCAGTCAGGACATCAGTGGGTGGAGCAATGGAATCTTGACTGACCAATCACATTCTTCATGCTGCTCTGAGTCAGAGAAAGACTCTGGTGAAAAAAAGGAGGTTTTGCTCCAAAATATTGTGAGCGGTTCATACTCAGTGTGTGAAAGAGACCAGCGCCAGTTTACCCTGTCTACATGGCAGTTTTAAATTCTTTAAATACATATCTCTGAGAAGACTCTTTTTATAAATAGATTATCATGTTGAACATGTTTTATATATGTAAATGTGTTTTTACTCCATCATTCTTGTTCATGTCTGTCTGTCTATTTTTAAACATCATTTACAGAGGGATACTCCTACCTAAAATATATAAACACAGTAATTTAAATTATATAAATAAATAATTTAATAATTTTAATAATTGAAATAATCTGCATTAACACTTATAATCTTTTTTTTTTAAGGTTTGTCTTGAATTTTGTGTGTATGTGCATATTTTTTTCCAGTTGCCCATAATAGGCTCCAGTATTGCTTGATCGTCTTTGAATGTAGGTTGAGTCTTTAAGTGGTGTTGTTTACTCCAATTCCAACTTGAAATTCAATTTTAAAATAAAAATATCATCTTGGAACAAAAAGAACACTGTTTAGGAGCAACAAATCCTACTTGTCTCGGATTGTACAGAGCCTGGCCGGAATTTCAAGGATTTTTAGGACAGTGAACAGTTTCCTTTTACTGATCACAATACCTGAAAAAAGCCATAGCAACAATGATCTATTCAATAGGAGGACAAAGTGCCCTATTCATGGGGCTCATTCAATAAAAATGGAAATTACTGAACATTTGCTAAAAATAAAATGACCACACATTGCAGATATGAACTTATCTGTCATAGCACATTTCTATGTAATTCCCAGCATTTGCTCCCAAAAGTTTACTACGTTAGTGTAAATATACAGAACATTATTAATAAAACCACTTCATAATAATAACTAAAGATTTATGTGTGATTGAATGAGAGTTTTTTCAATTGTGAATGATGTTGGTAAACCAATATAAAGAGGAAGTGTTTCCACTCTTTCCACTGCAGTTAACCATGTTTAATTACAAAAGCATGGCAATCCAACTTGGCATTTTGTGGGAAAGCTTTTCACAAAGCCATTTTGAAATGCAAACTGTTTCTGATTTCATAAGGATGCCATAAGGATAAGGCATCAGCTTCCATACTGTGGGATCAAGTCCTACCTGGGTTGCCTTATACTGTATGTTTTTATTAGATGTGGTTAGTGTTTGGTCAGAGGGGAAAAATTGCCCAGTATTAAGTAGTTCACTATAAGAGGATTAGGGCCAAGCAATAATAAAAAAATAAAACCATCTTGAGATTAAAGTCGTTAAATTTCGAGAAAAAAGTCGAAATAAAATGTTGAGAATAAACTCGTTAAATTACAAAAAAAAAAAAAAACGTGTTAAATTTCAAGAAAAAAGTCGAGATAAAATGTTGAGAATAAACTTGTTAAATTATGAGAAAAAAATCTTTAAATTTTGAGAAAAGTCAAGATAAAATGTTGAGAATTAAGTCATTAAATTACGAGATAAAAGTCGTTAAATTATGAGAACAAATTTGTTAAATTATGAAAAAATGTTAAATTTTGAGAAAAAAGTCGAGATAAAATGTTGAGAATAAACTCATTAAATTATGAGAATAAAGTAATTAAATTACGAGAAAAAAGTTGTTAAATTATGAGAACAAATTCGTAATTTAACAAATTTGTTCTTGTAATTAAACGACTTTTTTCTCGTAATTTAATGACTTTATTCTCAACATTTTATCTCGACTTTTCTCAAAATTTTACTATTTTTTTTTCTCGTAATTTAACAAGTTTATTCTCAACATTTTATCTTGACTTTTTTCTCGAATTTTAACGTTTTTTTTTTTCTCGAAATTTAACAACTTTAATCTCGAGATGGTTTAATTTTTTTATTATTGCTTGGCCCTAATCCTCTTCCGTAGTTCTCTGTATTCCATCATGGAAATGTCACATGATGGCTCAAGTTACATGATGAATCAAAGTTCATCACAAGCAGCTTTTCCACAAGCTGAGAAGGTCAACACTAACATATAGAAGCTGCACACAGTGTCACTCACACACACACTAAACACCGTGATGGTAACATGCATGAAATTTTAAAAATGCAATAAACATTAATTTAACAACATTAGATGTAACATAAAACCCTAATGTACATAACTGATTAGAAAAAAAAGAGAAAAACTAAGAAGAAACAGAGTTATTTCAACGAAAATATATCAAATATGAAGCGTCACGCAGGGAATTGTGGGAATGTCAATTTACAGTTTTTCACTGTAAATTTTACAATGAATTGTTATTTTTCACTTCCAAAAACTGAATTTAACGGTATTTTACCGTAAAATTACATTAAATGTACCGTTAGATTTATTACAGTTATTCACAGTATATAGTACGGAAAATTTCTGTAAACCAATTGACAGTTTTGACATTTTTACAGTCTTTTACTGTTAAAATCACGGTCATTTTTTACAGTGTACATACATAGAACTATTTATGAGAAGGACAAATAAACTTCAGTTCATAAACCACTAAAGCCCTTGCTGGGTATACCCCGTTTTTTACACGTACGCTAGTGTACGTGCACAGTCGAACGCACAGCCTTGGAAAGTATTCTTCATTTGACTCGTACACATACACAAGCGTTCGACGCATGCGCAGTTTTGAGCAATCTCGTCACGAGTTACAACCCATGTAAACATCTTTGTATTCTTTCATGCTAGAGTTGTACAAATGAGGGTACTTTATAACCTCTGCACAAGCTCTCGTTTACGTAGGCCTGCATTTTCACTGTAGCTTGCATGCATTGTTGCACCGGTCTGTTCTGTTAATGCAGTTTTTCTTTGACAGGGCACGGTTGCCACCTTGTGGATAAACTAACTACTGCAAAAATATTAAATGCGCACGTGGGACCTACGCAATGTATGCTGACCTTTGCGTACGCATAAAATTTAACTATACTTTGGCCTTAAAGGGATAGTTCACCCATAAATGAAAAATTTGATGTTTATCTGCTTACCCCCAGGATACTCAAGATGTAGGTGACTTTGTTTCTTCAGTAGAACATAAATGATGATTTCTAACTCCAACCGTTGCCGTCTGTCAGTAGTATAATGCATGTCAATGGGAATTCCTTCTATAAGAGTCAAAAAAACATGCACAGACAAATCCAAATGAAACCCTGCGGCTCATGACGACACATCGATGTGCGAGAGATCACTTCCAGCATCAGAGCGCGTTTTCAGACCTCACACACTGGATGCTCAAGGCAGTTGGACATAGTGATGTATTAGAGGTAAAAACTATATAATTCTGTTCGGTTTCTCACACAAAGCGATCGTTTCGTGTCTTAGGACATCAATGTGTCGTTACGAGCCGCAGGGTTTAATTTGGATTTGTCTATGCATGTTTTGTTTTTTTTACTCTTATAGATGGAGTTCCCATTGCCATGCATTATACGACTGCCAGACTGCAACGGTTGGAGTTAAAAATCATCATTTGTGTTCTACTGAAGAAACAAAGTCACCTACATCTTGGATGCCCTGGGGGTAAGCAGATAAACATCAAATTTTCATTTTTGTATGAACTATCTCTTTAAGAACACATTTTAGTGTGTTACTGGAAATCTTCAACACAGATTTGGGGCCGGACCCTTTTGCAAGACAGTAGCTTCAATTATAGTGGTGCATTGTGGGGGAGGACACTTTCTTTAGCCCTACTAGGCCTTGAGAACAACTGTCCCTTCTTCCAGACATCTGGATCTATGACAAAAATGTTCTGCATCATTACTTCTCCATCAAATTTCTGCATTTCTCAGCCTCATTTATAATAATAAGGGAAATTAAAGCACATGAATTTTTCCATTGAGACACTCTCATAACATACATAGAGATCCTCTATAATTATTGTTTCCTTAGCAGTGAGAACAAGACAGCTGCAGTGCTTTGGGCTTCGAAAGGAGGAAGTAGAAAGTGAGGAATAAATATATGCACTTTTATTATGATGCTGCCTTTTGTGCTGTCCAGTAAAGAGGACATTTCACCATTATTTAACACAACAAAAACTATTTTATGGATAATATAATACATTATGGATATAGTCTATAGGCTAATATATCATCTGATTATGATTGTGAATTATTTTTTTCATTTTGGAAACATTTTTGGTTATTTTCCCTCTCTAAAAATAGTGTACGAGTCATCATTGTCAGTCCATCTCTGTATGGTTACATCCCACACGAGAACATTCTATTCACAACTTCTTTAATCTATAAAGATCTTAATAAACCTATAAGATTGTTTTTTTTTTTTTTTTTTTTAAGAATTTAATGAATAGTTATATCCCTAATGGAATCTTAGTGTTCCACCAAACCACTGCAAAATTAAATTAAAATCTAATTCAATCTCAGCACTTATAGCCATTGAATCTGGTGTTGAGCGATCAATCACATTCATAATTTACGGCCTCTGCAGTGCAAGCAGCCTGATATTGAAACAACAACACATTTTATATTATTATAAAAAATATCATATTCAAGTTCATAATTTAAGATAGAGCTATAAGAACCACGTAAATTGCGACAGGTTAATGATGTCATTGCTCTAGTGCGATCAGCGTCGCTCAATTCATCCCGCTTTTTGCGCACCAAAAACGCCTTCTCGAAGCGCGTGACGCAGCTGAAGCTGTTCCGTTGATCTTCCCTCCCCCTCCGCGCGCTGTTCCGCTTCCATCACTCGCCTCCCGATTATAGCTATTTCTCCTATCTACGAGAAGGCGACTAACATGGATGTTGTAAATCAGGTAAGGCATTTTGGGAGCAAAAATGATTTTTGGTGTATTATTGCTGTGTTTACATATACATGTTTTTCGTTTGTCTTTCAGTTAGGGTTGATTGCAGACGATGAAGATGCGTTTACAAAAAATTTTGGTGGATTTTTTTTTTTAATAGGGAAAGGTGCCCTGCTGGTGCTGTCCGTCTGTTCACTGCTACAGTATTATAAGAAGCTTTCTTTTGTGACTTACTATATTTTTGTTTTTAATACATGATTGACGTTATATGATTTCTGTTTGGTATTTGAAGTAATCTGATGAAGCGCTAGATTTATTCGTATTCGTAAAGGATACATGCAATTACAGTTATTAAATAAATATGTATTGGTAATATGATATATTTTACTCACTTACATTTGGTTTTGAGCGAAAGCGTAACGTTAGCATCAATCCAGAGCGACTGCACGAGGGCCTTTATAACATGCAGATGCGCTCGCAGAGATGCTCTTTAAAATGGCAGCTGACTTCCATCCCAACATTGTGACTGTGTGACTTTCAGCTCCGAGCTCTGGCCCTTTTGTCTTTTTTATTATTTTTTAGCTTTTATTAATATTAGGCAATATATTCAAGGATCGAGAAATCTGTGAATATGATACACAATCATATTGGTTATTGATGTTTATTTAGGGTATAGAACATCATCGGATACACAATCTTTGCAAGGTGATGAGAGCTGCATTCATGTGTGAGCCAATATTATTTGTTGCAATGAATAATTAAATTGCGTAAAGAGGAGTCTTAAATCGATGTATTGTTTTTTTTTTTTTTTTTTTTTTTTTTTTTTTTCGTATGGCGTTTAAGCAGGACCATCCTCACGGGCAAACAATGGTGTCGTGTGAAACCGCACCTTCCTACGTCACTATGTCCAAATAAAATCAGTATCACATACTGCAGGTCTGATGAGTAAATATATCCAAATATCATATTGTCGTGCGTGCAGTAGAAAAAGCGGACACATCAAAGCGCAGCATTTAATTTATTTGCCCTCAATGAAGGACCTTGCATTTTTCCACATTGCTAGAGACGAGCGCCATCAGTTATTAATTATTGTTATTATATATTAATTTTAACTGTTTTAGAAAAATGTCTATCGCTTGCTGTTTGGCTTGGAGATGGCGGAGACGCGCGCGCAGGCATTTTGGCCGTGGTTCAAGGTCCTGGCGACACACCGTACCCTTCTCATGCCTCGAGCTTCAGTCATGACATACGTGGATATAAAATATAAAGAATTTATGGACTGAAACTATATGTTGTTGGTTTTTCATCGTGTCTCTGTTTTGATACAGGCTTTTGTATTTTCTTGGCGATGCTTTAGTAGCAGCAGATGCTATGCGTAGGTTTCACAAAGCTTCCAAATAAATGGGCTCTTATATGAGCGAAGGCCTGTTTGAGTAATGAGTCATCGTGGTGAAGAGTAAAACATCATACATAACACAGTTTCATCTATCTATCTATCTATCTATCTATCTATCTATCTATCTATCTATCTATCTATCTATCTATCTATCTATCTATCTATCTATCTGTCTGTCTGTCTGTCTGTCATCTAACGTTTTCAAATGTTGTTCTTTTAACAGTTGGTTGCCAATGGGCAGTTCAGGGTGCTGAAAGTCCCATTGGGCTTCATCAAAGCCTTAGAATGGGTAAGTTCACATTTTATATAGCCTAGTTTTAGTTAATTTCAGCCATTAATTTACTTACTTAAAACTGGAACCAGAGGTTTCAGCAAAGATGTTTGATGAAAATTGACAGTCGTCTATATAAAGGTGAAATGATAGGCTACTGTCACTTTTCATATGCTGCCTCATTGTGTCTATGACATATAAATACCACTTGTATATCAATGCATATGCTGTATACTGAAGCATTCACCACCAATAGAGGTCACAATACACTTCAGCTGAAATTATTTAAAATATTTTTGGGTCTGAAGCTGTCTTCTGTATAAATGGTCATATTTTCTCCAGCTTGGTTTGGGAGCTACATTCTTAATAGCTGTAACTACTACTACCATTTTGCCATAAGCTGATTATTTCTGATTAAACACTTGCATACAAATATATACATTTCAGAGCCGTTTATTTAATATAATTGCATGAAATATAGGCAAAATTAGTTTTAAATAACCTGGCAGCAGTAATAAATAACATTTATGTAGAAATGATATGAAACTTAATTTTAAAGCATACAAATTCACTTACGAACGCAATTTATTTTATGTTAAATAGCACCAGTTTTCCTATTCTTGCTGGCCTTCCAGCTCTACCTCTGAATTTTTAGCCTCCACTTTTGAAGCATAGGGAAAAATAAAGAGGATTTTACCACAAACATCCATGCAGTTCTTATACTCGATAATTTGACATTTGAACAGTAGCATATTATATTATTATATAGCTGTTGTATACACTGCATCTTTCGGGCAAGGCCAGTGATAAATTTACTTTTTTTTTCAGTACATGGTGAATATAATCATATACTGTATCATATACTGTATAGCCCTACACACATTTAAAAAAAAAAAAAATGCAAGCTATGTTTCACAATGCCCACAGTTAAGATACAGTGTCAATTTAATAAACTTTTGTAAATCCAGCCAAGTCTATTCACAATGAAAGCACCTAAACGGCAATATTTAGCATGTAACAACTCCAAAACGACCAGTATAGGCCTACATAGAATGTGATATATGAACACTGAAACTCCAACACAATCTGCATATTTTTAAACATAGAGCCATACCTGCACATCACGTTTTCCGCTCCTCATTTGCACAAACTTGAGTTTTTCTCAAATTTTGAATGCTCTCGAACACTCTAGATGCTTTTTACAGTCTGCTGTCAATCCCAGAAGCCACCACCCGAGCACGTTGCTTGTCTTCCATAGGAATGAATGAAAACACCCGCTCAGTGCCAGTGTAAACGCACCATAAACGCACTAAACGCACCTTGACTTGGGAGAACATTCACAATTGCTGGGTATTGATGCCATCTAGCTGTCACACAGTGCTCCTTCACTTAGTGTAGGGTGGAAAATGGCATCATCAATAGGCTACTAGTAAAATGTTAGAACATTTGTATCCTGTCTGTAGGCTTACTGTCCAGGGCACTACAGTGTGTTTAAATATACTTGTAAAATATGTTATATATTAAATATATATTAAATATTCTTCTTCAAGTAGGAAATATTAAATGAAATATAACCATCTCACACTAGAAAAAAAAAACAATTTTAATAATTCAAGATAATTTCTTTATTTATGCATTACAGAACTGTTTCGAGACAAATGATTCAACAAAATCATCATTGGTGTATAGCTTATTTAATAAGCTTATTTTTTATACATTTGCTCAGTTTAATTGATTCACTGAATCATGAAAATCAGTTTAATTGGTTACCGTCTGGGATCAGTCATTTCTAGGCTTGGTAATGTGAGCTGTTTGATTTGATAAGATTTGATTTGTTTGGTCTGTCTTGCCTGATCTGTTTTCACTTGTGTGACCTGACTGACTCTTTTTTTTTATATAATTATTCAATAGCTTCTCTTGCTTAGACCTTGTCTGGTCTGGTGTTTGTGTGATTTGTTACTTTGTTAAGACTTTTTTTTACCTGTTTCTCTTGGCCTCATTTGACTTGTTTGCTTTGCCTTTGTTTAGCAAGGTTTACTGTGGCTTGATGTGTGTCTGTTGTTTTCATCTCCTGTGGTGTTGCCTAGGTTCATAACACAGCCCAGCACAACGATATGACAGATGGCATCTCAGTGAAATTTAATAGCTTCATTCTCCATTCAGTCCCTCCACCAGCCAAAGTCTATAAGTAATCTCTATGACTCAATCTCCCAGATTCAAATCCTGAAAGGAAAAATAATGTGCTTATGTCCATGTCAGGATGCTGGTGTCACACACTCTCAGAAAAAAATGGTACAGAAGCAGTCAGTGGGATGATACCCTTTAAAAAGGTTCTAAAATGTATCATTTAGGTACTAATATGTATACTTTTGGTAGAAAAAAAATTACCCTTGAGGTACTAATATGCACTCTTTAGCAAGATGTACCTTTTGAAAGCCTACCGCCCCAGTGACAGCATTTGTATCTATTTTTCTGAAAGTGCATGGTGAAAGATGCTTTTGTTTGGTTTATTTAGTTAATTGCATCCATACACACCTACTGTCAACAGTTTTCAAAGATGTTATCCCTGTGTGATGTGGATGTGAGTCTTTAGATCAAAATAGAAATTCTATTTTCCATTCTCCTTTTTCTGTTCCAAACCTTGACCGTATTGGTCAATACAACCTTCCAGTCATACTTAAAGGATTAGTCCACTTTTAAATACACTTTTCCTGATAAATTTACTCACCAAGATGTTCATGTCTTTCTTTCGTCAGTCGAAAAGAAATGAAGGTTTTTGAGGGAAACATTCCAGGATTATTCTCCTTATAGTAGATGTCAATGGCTACCAACAGGTTGAAGGTCCAAATTGCAGTTACAGTGCAGCTTCAAAGGGCTTTAAACGATACCAGACGAGGAATAAGGGTCTTATCTAGAGAAACGATCGGTCATTTTTGAAAGAAATACAACCGTATATGCTTTAAAAACAAAATATCGCCTTGAACGTACGTAAAGCCCTTTGAAGCTGCATTGAAACTGCAGTTTGGACCTTTGACATCCACTATAAGGAGAATAATCCTGGAATGTTTTCCTCAAAAACCTTCATTTCTTTTCGACTGACAAAAGAAAGACATGAACATCTTGGATGACATGGGGGTGAGTAAATTTATCAGGAAAAGTGTATTTAAAAGTGGACTAATCTTTTAAATATGCGATACAGTAAAAGCTGTGATTTGAAAAATTATTTAACTTTCCTGTAGCTCAAACAGCATGGCATTAGCAAAGCCAAGGAAAATATATGTGCATTAATAAAATGTATACTGCAATAACTGAATAAATAAATAGAATCTCCTCTGAAATGTATATTTTTGTATATATTTTGTATATATTTTTATGTGGGTCATTGACGAATTGTGTTTTTAAAAGTGTAAAAAAAACAAGATGGACAAAATTTGACCAAAAAAGTCATTCGGTTTAACCAAAATTTAGGTTTTACCAAATGACACTTTTGGTTATACCGAATGATGATATTTTCAAACAATGCTAGCAGGCTGATATGTACCTAGCTAGCTAGTTAGCTTGCTAGCTAGCTAGCAAAAGGACAATCAAACATTTTTGTATTTAGTACAAGTTTTAAAAATATTACAACATTTTCCATGTCTTATAGCGGTTGTACCAAATGACCTGATGTTTCGGGACATGCGTATGAGCAAATGAAAACATGAATTTTTCAAATAGTTAAAAGAGAGATAGTTACTTTGCAGGTGTCTGAATGATGTCACAACCTGTAACATCATATCGAGCGCATGACTTGATCCAAAATGGTCCCTTTGTAGTGGTTACTCCGAAGGACATCAATGAAATTAATTTTTTCTGGACATTCTTGCTCATAACAAAGCAACGACTTTGTACACATTATTTTAGTATCATTTTGCACTATGTTGATATATAATGTTATAAAATCATGGCAGAATAAAAAATATATACATTTATTACAATTTAAGATATTTTAATCACAAATGAAATGGCTGTATTGGCATTTGGACGGTTAAACCGAATGACCTTTTCACACTTCAAACCTTTATATGTTGCAACATATAATTAAAACCTTTTGTATTCAATAAAAGAGATCTATTTGTACTACCTTACATACTTTGGATGTCATATCTTTGTCTTTTATTATTATTAAGGCCTTTGGACAAAAAAAAAAAAGACCCGTCATGTCATTGACCCAAGGATTTAATCAGTCGCTTTGGGTAAAAGAATCTGCTAAATGCATAAATGTAAACCTCCCTGTCTTTTCCAGGTGTTTGCCATCTTTGCATTCTCCACCTGTGGGAGTTACTCAGGCTCCTTTAGGATGAGCGTGGAGTGCAAGAACAGAACAGACAGTGACCTAAAAATAGATGTGGATTTTGAGTATCCATTCAGGTACCTCTGACTGACTTTAACACCTGTGTGGCCATACAGTAGTTCTTTATTTGAAGTTGTACTTATTCATCAATATGCGTTTACTTTGTCAGAAACAGCTTATAATGCAGTAAAAGCCATTTGGTGTTTTATTTGACAGGGTTTTCAAAGAACCTCTAATATGTTGATCCCTTTGCAAAGGGATGTTAAAATTTAAATGCAACTATATATCTAAGAACCATTTATATTGTGTGGAACAATTAGTAACATTATATAGTACTATTATACAATGTATAATCCTATGTATTATCATATGTTATATATTGTTAATATTATAAAGATAATTTAAAATTCTGAAAATGTTCATTTATTTTATAAATGTATTTGTTTGTTCCTTCCCTCTTCTTTTTATTATTATAATTTATTTCATTTTTACAGTATTTTTCTCTGAACTCGTTTAAAACCCCAAATTTCATTGAATCCTAGTGTTTCTGTTCACACTGCTTTTTCAGGTGTTTTTTTTTTTTTTTTTTAGTGCTGTTTGCGATCCTAAATACAAACTGTAAAAATGTAATTAGCCTTTTCCTCATGGTGTGGTATAGTGACTCTAGATTAGGTTAAATGCCTTTGTTGTAAAAAAGTAAATACTTTCTCGGTATCTCTGTATCTCTCCTAGGCTCCATCAAGTGTATTTCGATGCCCCCGCCTGCAAGAATGGCGAGAGTGAGCGTTTCTTCCTGGTTGGGGATTACTCATCCTCGGCAGAGTTCTTCGTCACCATAGCCGTTTTTGCATTCCTGTATTCCATGGCAGCTCTCAGCATCTATCTCTTTGCCTTTGAGAAGTATCGTGAAAATAATAAAGGACCGCTGATTGTGAGATTTCTTCCATGTCTTCCAAGCGCTAAGGCAGCAGTTTGTTAAAAGCTCAGTTCACCCAATTATTTAAAATATGTCATTATTTAATCGTGTCATTTCAGACCTATATGCTAGAAAGTATATTTTTGTGTATGTGCGTGTGTGTGTATATACTGTATACCCAAAATGAATTATATCTCATATTTAACCACTAGTATCTACATAAGAGCCAGTGGCAAATTCCAGAAGGGCTGGCTGAGATAAAGCTGTTCTTGGCTGGTACGTGAGCGCTGAACAACTCCTGACGGCCTGGAGCTCACATTTCTGAAAATGTCTAAACAAATTTTCAAACAGACACTATGTTTATATATAAATTTAAGGTCTAAACAATTATATTCTCACCTAAAAACTACATTCCATGACACAATAACAGTAGTATTTGTAAAATTATAATAGTTTGCTCCTCCACCAATGACACTCGCTGTGAGAAATGCTGGCAGTATAGATCCGGCAGGAAGAAGTGGAGTGAAACGGATTCACATAATGGCAGAATTTTGAATGCTGGGTGAACTATTCAGTTAATGTAGCAGCTCAGTGTTTCATACAACCCAGGCCTGTATATTTATGTATAATTCTATATAAATAAAATGATTTCAGGATTTTGGCGTGACGTGTGTATTCACCTTCATGTGGCTGGTGAGCTCGGCAGCATGGGCAAAGGGTTTGTCGGATGTCAAGACAGCTACAGACCCAGAGAAGGTTCTGGAACTGATCCCCGCCTGTGAACGGGAAGGCAACCGCTGCCGTGAAGTTCACGACCCCGTCATGTCCGGTCTTAACACTTCTGTGGTGAGTCATTTCTACTCAGCTCTCTGAGAACTTCCCTTACTGATTTAAAAAAAAAAAAAACATTTTTATGCAGTTTTCCTACAAATTGAAATCCTCTCATCATTTACTCACCCTCATGCCATCTTTTGTAATGTCCTTCTTCAGACATTTTGTCTTTTTTCAGACAAAAATTTTTTAGGAAAATAATCTGCATATAATGGCATTGAATGGCTATCACTCAGTTAAATCTTGAAAAACCACACACAGCGATTGTGAAGGTAATCTATACCACAGTGGATGAATCTATGTTTTATGAAGCAAAATTTTACTTTTTTTTTTAACAATAAATCATTGCTTGAAGTAAGCGCATTGTGAAGTTTGCATGAGAAGTAACGTGAACGTGAACTTCAAAATGTGCTTAAGTTTATGTCAAGCAGAACTTGTGAATGCACCTAGGACAGTTGCCCAGAAGCAATGATTTGTTATTTAAAAAAGTTACAAATATTAGTATTTTTCTTATACATAGTGTTTTGCTTCAGAAGACATTGATTCATCCACTGGGGTCATATGAATTACCATCACGATCATTAGATGTGGTTTTTCAAGCATCATCCGATCGGAACCCATTGCATTATATGGACTCGCAGGGATTGATTACTTTCCTAAAAATCTTTGTGTTTATTTGAAGAAGGAAAGTCATATACATTGGGGATGGTGTGAGGGTAAGTAAATGATTAGAGAATTTTCATTTTGGAGTGAACTATAATGTCCTTTAATGTGTTTCTTGTGAATCAAACAAAAATTGAAAGTGCATTGTTAACTTTCCTTTTCTCTCCAGGTCTTTGGCTTCCTCAACCTGATCTTGTGGACAGGTAACCTGTGGTTTGTATTCAAGGAGACCGGGATCGTCGCACCATTTATGCGCCAACAGCCCGCCCAAGAGAAGCAGCCCGCCCCTGATTCCTATGGGCAGGGAGGTTATGGGCAGCCAGACCCGTACGCCGCTTCCCAGGGAGGCTACCAGCCCGACTACAGCCAGCAAGGCTACAATCAGGGTGGAGACTACGGTCAGGGCGGCTATGAACAGCAGGGGGCACCCACCTCCTTTTCCAACCAGATGTGATCAAAGAAATATCTGAGGAAGCGGGAGATGGCTGGTGAGTGGAAGGTATGTTTCTGGAGATCTGTTCAGACTTTTCTATACTGTATGTTATATTGTTGCGATGCCTAAATTCACTCGTAGCCAGTGCTCGAAGTATGCAGTACTTGCACTACTATATTTTAATCTGTAGTGTAGCCTCAGTTTTTCTTGTGTACTTCTCACATCCTGCCACACTTCAACCCAGGGGATTTCACCCCCCCCCCCCCCCCCCGGGAGTGCCGGCACTTTTTCCACTTAATGAAAACTTTAGCAAAACTTAAATCACTTTGTAGTATTTTAAACATTTGATTTCATTTTTTTGTATTTTATTATATTTAGACAGAATCTTATGAAATCTGAGTATCAGCCATTTACTGGTTATTATCGGCCAGAATTTTCATATCTGCGTATTCTCTCTTTCCGCAGAAAGAAGTTGATCGTGTGACTCTAGCAGTGTGGTGCCTGAACCCTACCCACAACCCCACACTTCTTCACACTTCCTGTTTGTGTGTTTGTGCTTACGTCTGTGAAAGAAAAAGACGGGCGGGAGGGATGGGAGGGGACGGGACTAATCTAAAATCATATACAGAGGGGAGCGGGGTAGAGCAGATGGGTTTTAATGTGCTGTTTATTATTGTCATGTATACAATTAAAAAAGTTCGATCAAATTTCAAAACACTTGAATACTGTACCAAAATATGAAAAAGTATACGACTCTTAATGCTATATGAATTTTGAATTGATGATGTTGACAATAATGATGCTAAACTTGAGAGAATGTATTTGTCTGTGCTGTAAAGATATCGTTATAAACTAATATATATATATATATATAAATAAATAGAAATATTTCCTAAAGATATGAATGGGATTATAACACTTTAGTCTAGTGCAATTTAGAGACCCTAAATGAATATAATAATAACAATAATAATGTGAAAAAAAAAAAAAAAAAGCCCCACAGATGTTGTTCCTTGTTATTTTTTATTACCTCTGATGGGTTGTGGTTTGGTACAGTTTGTTCCATTTGTATGTTGACCTCTTTAGTTTTGTTTGGTATTTTGTTTTTTGTTTTATTTCTTCATGGGTGGGATGGAGCACTAATGTGACTGAGGTGGTGGGGGGCGTCCAGGGCCAATGTGGGCAGAATCATTCCCAAACTCATGGAGGGACCACATTATCTCAACCAGCAAGCAAAACGGTCAAGGGTATCTTAACGCATTTCTCATTTCCTGACTGAAAATGTTGACTTTGTTAAATTCTCTCTCTCTCTCTCTCAAATCGTTGTATTATGAAAAGCCCATGCGTTCTCAGTGCAGAATTAGCATGGTTGTTCATGACACAATGCCTCTGAGTGCTGTGTTGATGTAGTGCTGTTTAAGTTAGAGGATGCTAAAACTAGATATATAAATATATATGGATTGGGGTTTTGTTTGTGTTGTGTGAGCACCGGACAGAGAGAATCAGTCTTGTGTGTTGAGATGTCAGTAATGTAGATATACATGCCAGTTTCAATTTCATCAATATTTTCCCTTTTCCCTCTCTCAAAAACATATACAATATTACAGGATTTAAGCCTGTGATATTGAGGTATATTTTCAGATGTACATATAAAAATATATATAAAGTACCTGCACATTGTTTAACCGATATCATGAACTGCTGTAGTGTGAAATTTGTATGATTTGCATCGGAACATTACCTGAATGCCAGTTTAGATTATTTATTTTCTGCTTGATCAATCAATCACTGAAAATGCAGATGATCAAAAATGTGTGTGATAGCTAGACCTCCTGGCTGGAATCAAAGGGGTCATTTAAATTAGCTGCGAAATTCACATTTATCATTTGAACCATGATGAACTGGTGCAATAAAGTCTTAAAGTTATTGTTCTGTATAGTATTCAAACAGTATATATCATGTGATGATGCTGAGTTTATCTAGTAAGTGCACCAGATTCGTTTTTCCCCTGAGTTGATAATCATTTTCTTTAGGGCTGATGCAGCAGACGTTGTTATGATGAGATTCTTTATATTATTGCATGATCAGATGCTCATAATGCAAGCTTACCCAGACTTATAACTATCTAATATTTTTTTAAACTCTTTCATTTGCCTGCGAATTTGAGGAAAACCAGGTTTCGCTTTTGGGTAGAAGGCCGTCGGCCTGCTAAATGTATTAGAGTGTCTCTCCCTCCCTCATTCTCTCTATCTCTTTCTCTCTCTTTCTCTTCCATTCTCTGCTCTGGCCCACTCTTCTCCTCCTCCAAATGAATATGCTACTCAACTTCTCCGTTGTTAGTGGTGTTTGATATGTCTTGTGAAACTCTCGATGCCTTTGGGTTGTGCTGTATTTAATGTGTATGATATATTCTTAGCGTTTATGAAGATATTGATGAAAATGGTTATGACCATGCTGAAAACTCAATCACCAAAATTATCCAGAAATTATGTTGTATTGTTCTATGGAATCCATGAAGGAAAAATTCAATAAAGAATAAGTTATCCTGTTGAAAAAAATAAATAAAAAAGTTTTTTTGTTGCTTCTATGAATAGAAAATTACATTGAAATATATTTTCTATATTATTGAAAAAAGTAATACATTTTACAAAAATAATAAAATACAAAATGTTTAACTGAAAGTTATGCAAATTGTCTAAAGAATAAGACTAAAGAATAAGTTATAAGACTCTTATAAGACTAAAGAATCAACATATTCCACACTTGTTACACATTCTGTGTGTGATCGTGTGTGTTTATATATATATATATATATATATATATATATATATATATATATATATATATATAAAATCAGTTATGACAGCCATGATTTAAATGTTTATATTTAAAAAAAAAATGAATTGGAGTAGAAATATGATTAATATGTGATTATAAAAAACATCATTGAGTGTAATTTAAGTGTTTGTATATAAATAAATACATTTTAAACTTTAATATTATAGTAATGTAGTTCCAACTGAATTCCACATGTAGTTTACAACATTAGTTATAATGTTATTAATTATTTTCCTCTAGAAAATTTGTATACTACATCCAATATAATCAATATCAAATTGAATTGGAATCGAAACGAATCACAAGCATGTGAATAAAAATCTAATCTAATCAAATCGTGAAAATTGTGTCAATTCCAACCCTACTCATAATCAGATTACAGTTACTTTTTTATGGTCTATATGATTACATATTATTCACACAATGGCAGCAAATTATTCACAATTGTATTATTTTTGAATATTTTGATTGTTTTTATTTTTAAATAATTTAAATATTAAATAATTTATAAATAATTTAATTTACAATAAAAATTAATCATTAGCTTTTTATCAACTAACAATCCCCCAGCATTTTCACAGTTTGGGAAACCCTGACATAATGTGTAGGCTATAAGCTTAAAGGGTTAGTTCACCCAAAAATGAAAATTCTGTCATTTATTACTCACCCTCATGCTGTTCCATGTCATTTTTGGGTGAACTAACCCTTTAATGCATTTTGTGCTGTTGAGAACAAATAATGGAACATTTTCTTTCTTTGTTTTTCTCTTTTACACACACACACACACACACACACACACACACACACACACACACATATATATATATATATATATATATATATATATATATATATATATATATATAGCAAATACACAACCAATAAGTGATAAAAGAGTTAGGTCAAGTAATCTAAAAGTAATCAGAATACATAGAAATCTAGATTGTTACTACAACTACAATGTTCGTAATAGAATTTGTAATCAGTAAAAAGTTTGTGATCAGTAAAAAGAGATGTGCTGTTTGTAAGATCATTTGAGTCTAAGAAAAAAGCGTTGGCCTCAAGCGGAAAATACCGAACTGAAATTTTCTCTGGAACGCAGAGATAGGAAATGACTACATCCTCTCTTCATGCAATAAACCACATGTATAGTTAGCATTTGTGTGTTATGCACAATTTTTGGGTTATTATGTAGGTGTATTATTTTTTACGTATTTTTAAATTTACGATTTTCTAACAAGTAATTAGCATTGTAGTTACTAAATATTGGTCACTGGATCATTATAGGGTGCAAAGGGAATAAAGGCACACTTTAGCCAAAATAATATATACAATTGCAGAAACAAAAATGTTTTTATTGAACATATTGTAGCAACACAGTTTGAAAAAGAAATCATAAAAAGCAGATTGTTATACCTTTTACCTCACACTCAGGATAAAGGCCCTCACTAGTAATACAAACACTTTTTCCAAAGTAACATGTTTGGTGTAATATCTAAGTTAATGCTCATTTAAAATGATCAGTTCAGCATTGATCGTATTGTTGTTTTGATAAATAAAATAATTTAATTCACTTTTTTTTTTCAATACACAAACATTCTGAAAGCTTCTTACACTTCTTGATAGAGATCACATAATTTAATGTCTTTACAGTAGTAACAATAAATAGGCCTATTTATCAAATGTCAGATGTATGATTCAAGGTTTAATAAGATTTACCAGCATTGACATCTCTTTTGGCAAATTACTCAGACCCACCAATAGTATCCGGTGACAGGAAGGCACGCATCCTGTACCAGAGGTAAAGTGCGTAAAATGTAAATTTGTGCAATAGATGTAGTTTTCTCTCTGCATCTTCACTCACTTGAGAGGTGGACTACACTTTTATTGCACCTTTGTGAAAACATCGCAACTGAGAGATTTATTCAACTGTTTCTTTTCAGGTATTTAATGAATCAAACATATCAGATGTTCAGTTTTTAAATGATTATAGCCCACTAAATAATATAGTATATTGGTGAATGTTTACTCTAAATTTCAGTTTTATGCTTAAAGTTTGGTGTAACATTAGTGGAAATTAACACACTAAAAAAGGATGACTTTTACTATTGTTCAGATAAAGTATACTATATATATATAGTAGTACATTTATGCATGTTATTTACATATTAAGTTTATTATATTTAATAAATGTAGTATATATGGATTATTTTTATATACATATGTGACATATCTATATTAACTACTCTAGATGCTTTTTTAGTTACAAGATCAAGATGGTCGACACAAAAGAAGAAGTTTCAGCCACAGAGCCAGTTTCAGCCACTGAGCCAAGGACAAAATTCATCTGGTCACCAAAGGGGATGATTTTAGCTCTTGAAAGTGTAAGTCTGCCCAAAGTTAAAATGTAGCTAATAAAGATTCATACTGTCTTAAAGTAAATCATTTAAAAATCTAAATGGTTTAAAAATAGACTTTCATTTGATGCAACATTTATTACATGCAAACTGTAGATGATTAATCTTGAACAATTTTGTTTAAAATAAATGTAATCTATGTACGTGATCTATCTAATGATATATGTATACTTCTTTTTTTTGTTTTAAATTAGGCTCTATGCTTCATTGTGATTATTTGTAAAGCAACCTCTTCTCGATGCTACTTGTGGTGCCCCATTGTAGACCTGGTCTGGGCCATTATCATCTTCATCATTTATGGCATGGAACTGCAGATACGGGCATTGCCATGGACGGTAAAATGTCCATACACTGGATACTGGATTCTCTGGATTTCATTTTTTTTTTTACTAATTATTACCTAACCATCCTGTTATAAGTGCATTTCACTCAATGGTTTTTGTTCTCAACCTCTTCCTATTTTACACTGAAAATGAACAAACAAGTCACATGTTCTCATTTGCTTGCAGGACTTCTTCAGAGCAATCACAGGCTCACTCACCTTACTCATTACTTCTTTTATCTGCATTAGCTGGGCATTTGGAAGTTCTGGGGAAGTTGCTGGTTCGGTGAGTAAATTAGCAAAGAATATGTTTCTGGCTGAAAGGGTAATGTGAAAAGACAAAGCAATGAAAGTTTTAGGTTGCTGGGACACTAAATGGACACTAAATGGTGTTGCTGTCAAACCCATAAACACGTTTTAAAAAATGAGATCATATAATACTGTCGATTATAAGATGTAATAAGTATATAAATTATTGATTTTCTTATGTCCTGCTGTGCATTAATTGATCCTTGTGCTTGTTTCTTCAAACTTTTTCCATGCTTAATCTTTCTTTAAGATTTTTGGTTTGCTGGCAGCAGCAGTGTTCGGATATGATACTTTTGGCATAATTAAATACATCAAGGAACTGAAAGAGCAGGGGAGGAATATGAGTAAGTATGATGCATCAGCACCAACAGACCTAAATAATCACCTTTAGAGTTAAATGTGAGGGCTTGTGAATGTGTCCTTTTCATAATAAAAAAAGAAAAATCTAGAACTTAGAATAAATGCTCAAAAGCATCACAGTTTCAACTGTTTTAGCTAGACATTAATGATAAAACAGCTCATCAAAACAAATGTGGAATAACTGCTTTACATGTCTTGTTTTTCTTCCCAGATTTCATTTTGATATAAACATTGGAAGAAATGGAATACAACAGGAGCTCATAAGGTTTCCACAAATGTTTATGATTGATTATTGTATTTTTTTTTTTTTTTTTTTTTTGTCATTTCATGTTTAAATGTAAAAGTCTAAATATGAAATTGAATGATGACTTTTTACAATTCAATGCACTTCATGTTATGACATTAAAGAGTGCAATTATTAGCTTTTTGAATTTTTACTGTTGGAGATTCATAATATACACAGTAATTTGTCAACCTCATAAACAAAAACAAAACAATAAGTGAGATTAACATTTTATTAAGAACCATCTTTCACAAACCATACACAGTATAAAGGTACAAACACAAAAAGTACAATGAGGTAACAAAAAGTCAAAAATTCACAAAAGGCGTTAAAGCATGTTCCAGAAATGTTTATTCTACCACATAAACACAACAGTCTATTTCATTTAAAAAGTCCTACAATAAAAAATAAAAAAAAATAGCAAAGTCAGACATCCAATTTATATAAAAATATTCACAAGAACACAGTAAGACAATGAATGCACCTATCAACCCTAAAACTGCTAAGAAAAAGTTTTTAAAAAATATATATAGAGAAATGACAAGTGATTGAAAAAACAGCAACAATACAATACACCAACACCACAGACTGGGAAGATTGAATTGCAACAACACTGATCATACAACAGATGTTGGTAAGAGAAAAGTCTCCTGAGAAAGATACTATATAATAGTATATTGTCTTGAGTATAGACTCTCTTCACATTATAAAGTGCACTTGAATTACTAGTCACCTCTGTGCTGTGTGGGAACTGCAAACTGGTCTCCTCTGGGATGGGCTGGTTGTGTTGTTGTTTGTTGTTCTTCTATTTGTTGTGTTGTAGCTAAACTGTCCCCGGCTTTCACAGTAGACCCAGATGATCCAGTGCAGTTTTGAATGCTATCTCTGAGCTCGGACAGCTGGTGAGAATGGTTAACAAGGGTGCTATTTACATGAGACAAATACCCATCAGAGTGCCTCTCTAGCTCTCCTCGAATTCTCTCTAGGTCATCAGCCAGGTGTGCCAGCCCTCCACACTGACCCTCCACACGGGCAACACGACCCCCGACTTCATTTACTTCCTTCTGGACACCCAGGGCAGTGGAACGGCAGCCCTGGAGCTCTCCGGCCACTCTGCGCCGCAGATCCTGAAGTTCTCCTTTCAGACGGGTCAACTTTCGCTCCCCAGTACCCAGCATAGATGCCTGTCGCCCCACCAGCTGAACCACACCCTTCACTTGCTGCGCAAGCCTTTCTTCTCTCTCTTGCCAGGTGAGGTTGGAATGACCGACCTCTCTGATCACAGAGCCGAGAGACTCTTGCAAGCCACAGAGAGATCTGTTAACAGAGTTCACACTAACTTTCAGTAGGGTCACCTCACCCCGAAGACCTACCTCCTCCTGTTTCTCTGCCAACTGGGCAAGAAGATTATATAGTGTGGCATTGAGGTTATTCAATCTCTCCACTTGTAAATCAAGTTTCCTGTTCAGTTCCTTGTGGTTGTCCTCAATTTTCTCCTCCTTAGTTGCCAAAGGAGCTGCATATCCTGTAAGAACAGGCTGTGGAACACAAGATGAAGTGCACATGACCTCTATGGATTTAAGCTGTTCCTGTAAATGGTCCAAATCGTCCTCGACACTTCTTCTGAGAGATTCTATATCTGTCTCTATTGTGGGCACAGCCTGACCCTCTAGCAAAGTTGGTGCTGTGATATTACCTAGCTCCTCCACTGCAGCCAAGAGACGACTTTCAAGAGCCTTAAGCTTCCCCTCTAAATGCGCCTCCAGGTCGGTGGGCACTCTTTTGTTAATGCCTGCTTCCTCTTGATTCAATGCGATATTCATCTTGGATTCCACATAAGCCAGTCGTCCCTCCAACATGCCCTCTATATGGTCCTTGTGTCCACCAAGTTCGGCACGTAGGTGTATTTGGGACTCATTCAAGCCCCCTACTGACTGCTCCAAAAGAATTAGCCTTTCAGTTAGACCTGATACAGCAATGCAACAACCCTCTTCAGGCTCCAGGTCTTGAAGTTGAGCCTGAAGTTTTTGGAGTTCTGTCCTCAATCCTACAGCCCTTATGTCTAGGACTTGCTCAATCTGATCTTGTCCATTCAAAAGCTCTTCCTTACACTGGAGTCGCACCTCTGACATGCGACCCTCGCATCGGTCCTCAGCACTCTCCACACGTTTTTCAAAGCCATCTAAGATGGCCACCCGAGCTTCGCTCATTTTGGACTCCACCATTTTCTCCAGGGTCTTTTGGAAGTTAGTTTGAGTAATATTCACTGACCCATCTGACAGTCTTTGAAGGGTGTTATTGTGACCCATGACTGCTCCTCTTATCTCTTCCAGCTCAGATGCCTTTGCCAGAAGCTCTGCTCGCAGCTCTGAAACCTTTTCAACCAAATCAACCAAGTTTGGGAACTGTCCCACCACATCTGAACCCTCAATATCCGGCGCACCTCCAGGCAGATCTCCGAAACCCACAGAAGAGTCCCTGGACAGGGAAGGAGCAGCAATAGGGCTAGGTGCTGCAGAAATAAGTGCAGTCAACATCCGGTTGGCATCTTCACGGAGGGAAGCACGCAAGCTGTCCTCCAAACCTGTCACTGTACCACGGAGAGTCTCAAGACCAAGAGAGAGTCGCTGTACATCTTCTTCTATCCTATCCAACCGCTCATCTCCGATAATGTTGTCATCATGATCTGGGAATGAATTATATTTATTTATTTGGGCACACAACGCTTTTAATTGTACAAACAAATACTGATTCTAAAACAATTTACTAGAGCAGTGGTCTCAAACTGCCGGCCCGCCCTCCCCCTCTGCCCGGCCCGCAACTGATCTCAAAAATAAAACATAATCCGGCACGCAAAATTATTATTATTATTCTCTAGTTGCTACCTGTCTGATATGCAAACAAAAAGTTGCCGTTCTAAGGGGCATTCACATATCGCGTCATACCGCATTCTCCGTTTTTCCAATGCGCTTTTGCTCCAGTGGCGTCTGTCGTTGCTATGCAACCATAAGCTGCGCACTCAATCGCGTCGCTTTTATTATGAGCACGCTTGCCTAAATTACAGTAAAAGCACTTGAGTTAAAGTCACGAGCGTCGATTTAAACCACCAAAATGCGTCCGATGCAGCCATTAAACGTTACCGATGCTCAAACGGCATCTTGGACAAATGTGTCTCAGCTGTGTGAGCGCAAGTGCTGCAGGTGTCTGTCAAGAAACAGAAGAGTGTAAATGTATTCAGGGATTGTATTTGTTCTGTACAGTGTTGTTCAGTGCAAGATTTTAATGTTATTTAAGCTAACAGGGAAAATAGAGTAAGGGAAAATACTTCCACTAAATGTTAAAAACTGATAATGTATGTAACAATGAGAGATTTTTATTTTTGGCAAAATAAAGTTGATATATTTAGCTCTAGTTTTTTGTTTATTTCTGACACCTCCACGCCACAAGTGTTGATGGATTTGTTTCTAAATTACTGATTTTTTATTCCATGCACCTTGTTGGATGTGAGAAGATGCACCAGACTATTGCAATTAATAGTATTATATTAGTATATTAGTAGTATTATATTAGTAATAGTATTATATAATTATATTACACTCTTTAACAATGAGAGAGACACTGCTGTTTACATTTTAGTATGGTAAATAAAATATTTATAGTATAGGTATAAAAATATTTTAGTAGGACTAATGAAATTTGAAGTAAATGAGAAATAATGCAAAGGAAAGTAAATTTTCTGAAATGTTGCGCTTTCTTGCGCTTGAATGATAATATGGCCCTCCTATGAGGTGTCAATTACAGAAACGGCCCCCCGCCAATTTGAGTTTGAGACCCCTGTACTAGAGTGTGTAACTGCATATAGCTTATTTACCTTGGTTTGTTTCACTACCACCAGAGGGCACCTGTGCATTGGAAACAGCCTGTGTCTCTCTGTGCTCTGATATAGAACCATGGTGATCTGGCTGAGGATCCTGGTAGTCTATGATTGGCTGATTCTCTCCTGGGATTAAATCAAGGCCAAGATCTTGAGGCTCTGGCATGGGTTCAGGATAATCTACTTCCGGTTCTTGGTGGTCTGGATAAGGTACAACTGAGGTATCTTGGGAAGAGGGTCCAGTATTAAGGCCTGGGTATCCATTCATGCTATTAGACGGTGCTTGAGGTTGATTCCAGGGGTTTCCATTGAAGTTGGTATTAGGAAATTGTCCTTTAAATGAAGGCAATCGAGCGTTTTGAGAGGGATTTGAACCTTTAAAAGAAGGCACTGGACCCTTTTGTGCAGACATAGGCCTTTTAAAAGAAGGCATGGGACCCTTCTGCATAGGCCCTTTAAAAGAAGGCATGGGACCCTTCTGTGCAGGCATAGGCCCTTTAAATGGAGGCATAGGACCTTTAAAAGGAGCCATAGGGCCCTTCTGCATAGGCATGAAACCTTTAAAAGGAGGCATAGGACCCTTCTGCATAGGCATGGGACCTTTAAAAGGAGGCATAGGACCCTTCTGCATAGGCCCTTTAAAATGAGGAATAGGACCATTCTGTGCAGGCATTGGTCCTTTGAATAGGGGCCTTGCTTTCATTCCATATACCGCAGTGCAACCGACACCTGCATATCCAGGACAGCACTTCCACTCCAGCTCAGTCAGAGTCTTATAGGCAACTTTATACATAGGCTTGTAGTACGTGCGATACCTGCAAAAACAGACCGGGTGTCAAAATGACTTTAAAACTTTAAGCTAACGTGTATTTTATTATACAAACATTAATTGCATGTTTGAAAGTTGCACAAATATTAGTAGCTGTCTTACTTTATAGTTGGGCATTTCTGACCCCAATCACACTTGTTGTACTCTGCCTTCATGAAGGGAGTCACTCCATCCTGAATAGTGAATGAGACCGTTCTTTCCACAACATAAGCACAGTGGTTCCTGAGAGAGAGTTAGTAAACACAGTAGTTAAAATAACAATAAACAATACGTTTACAGCTTTTATTAATCCTGATTAATATTAACTTTTACATATACATTAAAATATTAAAAATTATATACATTTACATGTTTATTTTTCTACTACTAAAAAAATACAAAATAATACAATAACACTTAGCAAAATTAATAAAACCTGTATAGATTATCATTCATTGTTGATGATGATACCAAGTACATTAACTAATGTTAAGAGAACCTTGTTATAAAGTGCAACATTCAATTCACTATGAATTCACCAAATTTGAGTACATTTATGACTGCACTTCAGTGAAAACTAAACAGATTATACCCAACTGTAATGCAAACCTGCTGAGTTAACATTTAGTTAACATAGTTATTTCGTGTCTACAGTAGATTCATTTAAGTGGTCATTGGGTCATAACCACAATCCTAATTTGCACCTCACTGGAATGGAATGAACATTCACATTTTTACCAGCATAGATGCCAGAAAATAGATTAAGTACAGCAATATTGCCTCCCAGATGTGTCTGAAATTATTTAGTAACATTCAGTGGCTATTTGGCCATCTGTGACATCAATTAAGAAAATTAATTTTTTACTCATGGATACTCACTTATGCCTGGCCGTCGGTTTCTCTGAGTTGTACTGTGGATGGGGTCCAGAGTAGAGGCTATATTGGCTTGATGCAGGGTGTAATGCTGCCACGGTCAGAAAAGAACTCCAAAGAAGAAGAAAACAGCGCAAGTTCATCTCCAACAACATGATTTTTTATATATATATTATCAATGCTGAGGAGGGGAAAAAAAAAGAAATAACAGAGGGTAGACCCTCTATTGCCGGAACAAAATAAAACAGAAATCTATGGGTATGGACTTAAAAACTGACATATGCCTTATGTTAGGTAAATAAAGGTGAAACTCTAGCTAGTGTCACCTCTGGCCATGTTGTTCTTAGTCAACAACAACAAAAATCTCATAAAATAGTGTCTAAAAAGAACACGTTGTGCTCCTGTTGTGGTGGTGATGCTGAGATTCCTGCAGACTGCCGGGACTGAGAGTCCTGGTCAATTCATAAAACACTGGACCACCTCATTTACATAGATCCACCCACTATGCCACCCAACACAAATCACACAAAGGTGCTATTTTTGAGACCCACACAGTACAACAGTGACATTTAGAAGTTTTAAACTTACTTTAAGTTTAGAGACTTAAAGGTGGATGAATCATAATTATTCGTATAAGCAAATTACTTGAAATAAACCAAAACGTACATCAATTATTGGTAAATATCACAAACTGATATTGGTTTAAAAGTTAGCTCTTGCCTTCTGAATTAAACAGGTATATATGCCTGTTGTATTTATGTTAAATTTGATTGCATTGATAATCTGGTTATATAAATGAGTTTTAAAACCCTCAGTCTGATTATTGGCCATTTTCTGAACATTAAATGATACAGAAGCATATGGGTCTGTACATAAGCTAAGAAAACATATGGACTCACTAGCTGTAGGCTGCAGTCACATGCTCACACAAACACGGACACAGGCCATGTGGAACAAATACAGTTTTACTCAGATAAACACTGGTAGTCAGACTGTAAATATTAACGATTACTTGACAATAGCAAAATAGCTCTAATGAAAAATATACAATGTGAAAGAGATTCTTTCCTGTTGACCATGTTTGTCTCATATAGGATTAATTGCAAAGCTGAACAAACGAACAATCATTGAAGTTACCGCTCCTTTCTCTTTATTGCTACAACATCTGTCCACAGTACCTATATCCATGGCTGTCACTATGGTCAAGTTGGTGGTTGTGTTGCAGTCCTTGAACTACAGGTCTGGAAAAAGTGAGAATTCCAAACACTCTTTACTACTCATAGACCTTAATTGTGCACAGCCCCCAAAAAGTCACCTATCATACATCGCCAGCAAACAAACACACCACCTCAAACCTCCCTTCTAAAAAACCACAAAGGCAAAACACACTATGGCTTTGTTTGCTAGTTAATTAGCCACCGCAACTAATGTTTACCCTGTTTCCAAGGGCTGTGCTGCTCTAATGTGGAGGGTCAGGATTCTGTACAAACATCCTCCTATTTTCAGATTTCCAAATTTGCAAAAGCCCTGCTAATGTGGTCATACAGGTCTGAAATAAAGAAATCTGTCTCCATTGTGTATGTAAATCACTGTTAGGATGATCTGAAAACCGTGTAAAGAATATTAAGTAAACAAAAGGTCTATTAATGAATATTTTTATAAGCAATGTTTATGAAACATTCAAACATATGGGTGTTTCTCCAACTATGGATGCATTTGCAATTACAGCTTGATTAAAAATGAAGTTCACAAGTAATAAATACATTTACATTAATTGAGATCTTTTTCTTTGTCATCACAAAATTATTTTTGTTACTAGGTCAGTTCATTAAAATAAGCCAATGCAACTTAATTATTGTACATTTTGTAACAAATTCAAATTTATGTAACTGTGTCTTCCACTTAAATATCTAAAACAGAAGTTAACGCATTTGTGTTGGGATTGTCTGGGGGATTTATAGTTTACAGAATGCTTTCCATGGGACTGAATGGGGAAATTTGAATGTGTTATTTTATGTTTGTTTTTTGTTTTTAACAAAGTTGTCAGTGTTTAATTTTCTGTAAGATTCAAAGTCTGGGTTTGGGACAAGGGAAAAATGCTAAACTCTATGCATAAGCAAATTTGAAATGAAAAGCAAAAATAAATTACAGGTGCAAGCACCGATGAAAGGGCCCTCACACCTGGGACCACCGCCACCTGGTGGCTTTAGGAAATCAGTGAATAGTGGGTGATATGCATGTAGGCATATAAATACAGGAGAAATATGGCAAAGCCATTTCGACGTGCCACACTTCCTGCTGCCAACAGGTGGCGCTTTGACTATAACTGAATATTGCCATGTACATGTTTTCAGGCCAGGACTATGATCAAACATGTGAAGTTTGGAGCAAATCAGAGATTGCATGCCTGAGTTACAATAACTTACTGTTTCGTGGTGTTAATCGCATTTTTTAGCACTTAGTCAAGTGTTGCATGATTTAAAGGGATAGTTCACCCAAAAATGAAAATTTGATGTTTATCTGCTTACCCCCAGGGCATCCAAGATGTAGAGGACTTTTTTTCTTCAGTCGAACGCAAATTATGATTTTTAACTGCAACCGCTGCCGTCTGTCAGTCAAATAATAGCAGTGATTGGGAACTTGAACAATAAGAGTCGAAAAAACTTCCATAGACAAATCCAAATTAAACCCTGCGGCTCGTGACGGCACATTGATGTCCTAAGACACGAAACGATCGGTTTGTGCGAGAAACCGAACAGTATTTATATAATTTTTTACCTCTAATACACCACTATGTCCAACTTCGTTCAGCTTCCGGCTAGTGAGGTCTGATCACGCTCTGACAACGGAAGTGATGTCTCGCGCTCATTGAAGTATATGGGCGAGACACTTCCGTCATTAGAACGCATTTTTTGACCTCACTAACAGGAAGCTGAACGAAGTTGGACATAGTGGTGTATTAGAGGTAAAAATTATATAAATAATGTTCGGTTTCTCGCACAAACCGATCATTTCGTGTGTTAGGACATTAATGTGTCGTCACGAGCCGCAGGTTTTAATTTTGATTTGTCTAAGCAAGTTTTATTTACTGTTATAGTTGAAGTTCCCATCTACTGCTATTATTTGACTGACAGAGGGCAGCGGTTGCAGTTAAAAATCATAATTTGCGTTCGACTGAAGAAAAAAAGTCACCTACATCTTGGATGCACTGGGGGTAAGCAGATAAACATCAAATTTTCATTTTTGGGTGAACTATCCCTTTAAAAGTGTTTCTAGTACTAATGTTTGGTACTTCATGGCATATACAAATGCGTTTGGAAGTGAATTACAATGTAAAGCATGCCATTTCCTGCTGCCAGCAGGTGGCACTATGACTAACTGAATATTAGCATATAGATGTCTTCTGGCCAGGACTCTTATCACACATGTGAAGTTTGGGGCAGATCGGACATTGTATGCCTGAGTTACTACAGCTTCCTCTCTCGTGGTGAAACATTAGACTTTGTCAGGCCGCCACGGACACGCCCTTCAACGAAAACTCAACATCTTTGCAAGTTAACATTGCTAAGGCCTTAAGATTAGACTGACAACATATGATGTTGGTCTGATTAAATCTCTATGAGGAGTTAATCAGTGTAAAACATGTCATTTCCTGTTGCCCACATGTGGCACTATGACTGTAACTGAATATTGGCATGTAGATGTCTTCAGGTCAGGACTTAATAAAACAGTTTGTGGCAGATCAGACATTGTATGCCTGAGTTACAACAATGTCCTGTTTCATGGCAAAACGTTGCATTTTTGTCACTTTTTTGTAGGTATTGGGCTGTTACACGTGTCTACTGAATTTCATACCTGTACGTGAAACGTAGCACGAAGGCCATCAAGCCATTTTGCCACACCTAATTCTGAAACCCATATCAGACGTAAATTTTCACCACTTCTGACGCGTGTACAAAGTTTTTGAGCATGTTTAGGTCCTCAAAAATGCAATTCATTTTGGAAAAGGAGAATAATTGACTGAGCAATTACAATATCGGTGCTCGGGCCCTAATGAAGACATGGAGAAAAGTTTCCAAGACAGATGTGACATTCGTATAAAAAGAAAATCATTTTAAATCTGTAAATGAAATAAATAAAAAAAGTTGAAGAGACACCAGTTATATTCTCTGATTAGATTTGAATATACAATATAATAGCAAAATCTCATGACAAAGCTAGTTATATGTTCCTCATATCACACTTTTTTCTCAACAAATAAGGCAAATTCAGCTCAGATGACATACCTGTGTCATAACAAAATAAATGGTTTACTTTTTATAATGACCATCTGACTGCACATTATCCTTTAAAAATGTACATTTATGGCATGAGGTCTTTTTTAAAGACCACATGCCATAGCTTTGGCTTGTTTCAATTTCAAATGACTTTCTAAAGAAATGGCTCCCTAAAGTTAAGTATGTGTGTCTGTGTGTCACCTCCCTCATGTTATTCACCAACTGACAAAACATGCACAGTATGTTGTTGGCACTGGCTTTCCACTACCACACCGGGCACACATACACCATTCTTTACAACCACCTCCACCCAGGAAGTCCACAGGATATGACATCACAATGAACCAGCTGTTCAGGCCTCAAAATTTCATAATGCTGTTCTGTATTCAGTAGTGGGCAGAACCTGCATTCATCAGGGGTAATGATGTGTTACACCTCAAGTAGGGTGGGGCCCTTTTCATCTCAATCACAATTTGCACCCTGTAGCTGAAACTACTGAATGATTTAAAGAGAGCAAAACATGGTAAATAGGCTATGGGGTGTGTGTGAGGTCAAATCTTCATTATAAGGGGAAAGAAACCATAAGAAGAAGTTTAAGAATGGCCTTTGACATGGGTAAAGAACATTTTTCTGTTGCCTTTGTTTGTAAAAGAAAAAAAAATAGCACCAACCATCCACATTCAACTCCTGATGGTGAAATCAGTAAAGTCAACTGTGTGTTTGTCTGTTATGTTTGGTGTGAAGTGTGGCTGATGCCTGCCTGGCACATTTCCACTACACAGTAACTTACGGAAAAGACTGAGAATATTTGTTATTTTACTGATCTTCTTTTAATACCTAATTTTATATTATAATATAGTCACTGACAACACCGAGAAGCAAATGAAAAGGCAATGTTATAGTAAAGAGAGCTAAATTTTCAAAAATTGGCACCACATTCCATCAGCGATGCTACTTGACATTCATGCATGTCGTCAATACTCAAGGTTGTTGAGGGGATAAATGTGTAGTACACCACTTTGTTTATTCCCAATAACTCCCTCCTTAGTGTCCTTCACACATGCTGTATTAACACAATATTGAGTCATTTTATCACTTCTGCTGACAGAAGTTTTTAAAGTCATGTTCAGGGCCATCACTTGAACTCCCAGGGTCCAGAACAAGTTTTTATAAATGGAACCCCCATGGTCCAGTAAGTAGGCTATAATGCCCATTGCCCAATCTGAATGCCCAGTTTCTTTAGTCAAGTGCTCATTAAATACACTTCAGATGTGTGTGCGTCACATGACTTTCATGACTACTTTTATCGAAATAACCTGTCACTACCCATATGCAAATTAGCCATGGTTTTACCACTACTAGGTACTACTACTACTACTACTACAAAAAAATAAAAAATACACATGGTTACTATAGCTAAACCATTGTAACCACAAATTAATCATGGTTTTGCTACACTAACCATAGTGGTTAGTGTAGCATAGTGGTTAGTGTAACCTTGGTATGTGGTTGTAGTACAATTTTGGTTATACAAATTGTAATCAATCTGCCAAAACAAACAAACAACAAAAACATGGTTACTACACTTTTACTATAATAAAATCATGGTTAATTTTCCGAAGGAAAATTCTGATTGTTTGAAACAAGTTTCCCCCAATACAAATGATGGACTACACATTTTTTTGTGTTTTTTAAGTATTTTTGAGTATGCAGGCTAGCATATTCAGTAAATAACTTACTTCTCGACGATGATGAAGTGCGTAAAGTCCTTTGTGTTTACCTGGATGTTGACCTAATGCAAACAACAACCATGAATATATATATATATATATATATATATATATATATATATATATATATATATATATATATATATATATATATATATTTTTTTTTTTTTTTTTTTTTTTTTTTGGTGTAGTTAAACATGACATAGTTTAACGACGAAGAACAGCTTACAGTTTTCCGCCATTTTTAAACTTTTAAAATCTGACTGATCTTCGCTGTCGAGATCGAGATGCATCGGCGCTGCGCAGACTGATCGGCGTATGACATCAAAGTACCGCGAGAGCGTTTGGAGAGCATACGAATCGTTATGCTTTTGAATCGCTCTCGCGGTACTTTGATGTCACGCCGATCAGTCTTGCGCAGCGCCGATGCATCTCGAACAAGCCTATCATAAACTGGCTGCACACACTGCAGAATCTCAGCAGATGCAGTCAGCTCCTGTAATGAGTCATGCCGCGGATATTGTAATTCCGATTAGGCATAACTTACTACTTATTTGACGTACTTTACATAAGTACGCAAATTGGGACTGGGTTCTCTGCTTAGGACCACACACACAGAGCAGCTGAATTCAGTCAGGTCACTCAGGCGAGGTCTTGTTGAAGATATGCTGAGAGAATTGAGGTGAAATGCCTCCCTCTAGCGTTTAAAGTGCAAGGACAAAATATCCTGCATTTTTGAGGGGTTCGTTTTCAAACCGTTTCATAAACATGAGTAGCAAAGTCTATATTGCGGGCATCAACTCATGAAGTCAATAAAGGTAACAATAGAATTATGTTTAACAGTTTTCGGACCTTTGGTGAAATGTTATATGATGGGCCACAGAAATTCATCCCCATAATGTGCTTGTTGAACTCCACAGACTAATTACAGGCTTTGCCTGCTGAGAGAGACGTGAGAGAGAATCAGACGACAGTTTCTCACGAAACACCCTTTTGGTGACAAATATATTCAAAACATAACCTCATTACACCAGGCTAGCAGGTTTCCAGATCAATTACACATTTTTAATTAGGCTACTTTAAAAAAAAAAAAAAAAAATAATAATTAGATTTAAGAGGCAATAAAGCCGAGTTTTGTTGCGTGCATTAAATTATATAATTATTTATGCTATTTAGGCATTTTTTAATTTAAGAGATAGTATATTTAAATGGCATAAATTATGTAATAAAGAGGCGGTTTTCTTCACAAAATATGAAAATCTTGATAACAGAGGTGGTTGAGGTGAACAGTGCGCGTGGGGAGGCGTCAGTGTGAGAATGTGCAGCGCGCGATATGTGTACTCTCATATTTTACACTGTGAAGCGCGAGTCGATCACTACACACTGGATGTACCTGCTAAAGAAACACCTTTCTGTGCGCCCAGGGTGGGAAATGGGACACTTCAGTTCGCAACTTTTAATCTAACAGGAGCATTGTTGCAGAGACTGGATTGTTGACATGGCAGTAGACGGTAATTATTTTATTTTAATTTTAATCAAAAATTAGATTGTTCGTTGCAAGCTACAGATGAATCGAGGTGGCAGTTGTCCTAGACACATTTTTACATTTAATTTCTTTGATTAGACCTATATATTTTGAATATATTTTATATATCAGATGGGCATTTGCATTTCCCATATTTTTTAGGTCATTAAATAGGCGTATTTGGTTTCATTTAAAGGCTCTAGTGAGGGTAAAATAGCCTTGGACACAGTGACATTGTTAGTTTTAAAGAATTAACTAGGTTGACAGTCTGCTAATTAATGTCTGTGTGATGTCTCATACAGTTTTACAGCCTTTTAATATGAAACAGTTACAAAATCATTTTGAGTCATTTGCAAGCAGTGATATTTTTAGGGATGTCAAATCAATTAATCGCAATTAATGCATCTAGCAAAAAAAGTTTTATTTATATGTGTGTGTGTGTCTATATATAGTTACATACATACACACACATATATATATATATATTTACATATATATATATATATATATATGTGTGTGTGTGTGTGTGTATATATATATATATATATATATATATATATAAATATATATTTAAATACACATATGTGTGTGTGCGTGTGTTGTATTTACACAAAATGTTATGCGATTAATTTTGTGACTATTTTCATTTATCCGACCTCCAATATGAGGTAAAATGGCAAAATACTTTGTTTGATATTTTGTGAAATTTGAGTAGCCTAAATGATTGTTTCTGTGAACAATTGTTTCAGTTTTCGTTGTGTAAATTGAAAGGTGTTGACTATAATCGTGGCTTTTCATTGACAAAAATTCTACAGGAGAGTCCACGCCTCAACATGTCCTTCAAAACCTCAAAAGAAAAACCCACTCTTCTTTCTTTCCCTTTTCCAACACACATTTGAATGTAGTACTTTATCATGTTATGTGACAGTCTGTATGAGATCACAATTGAAACTTAATATCTGTACTTTTCTGGTGAACCAGTTACCTGCTGAGCGATTTGTGTCAATACACTACTTTAATGATGGCTTGCATATTCATTTTTGCATTCATCTGCATAAATAATGAGGCCAAACAGATCTGAAGCAGCTATCTCCACATTTCTCTCTCTCTCTCTCGTTCTGTCTGTAGCTCATTACTTCACACAGATGTTGTGTTTCACTCCCTTCCCAAGTTCAAACCCCTCATGCTGTTCAGAGATCTCTGGCAAACTTTCTCGGCTCTCACAAGAGAGCACATCGTTATTTCAGTCCAGTGGGTTCAGCAGGTGAGAAAAACATCTTGGCCTGGATTTAATTATGTGCTTGCTTGTGCTTTACGGAATGAAGCGCTGTCATGGATGATGGATCTGTAAATATAATATGAATTTAGAGATTTGTCTGTGGTTGGTTTTCTCTTTCATACTGGCAAAATTAAGCTAATAAGGAATTAATTCTAATTTGAAGGAATAATTCACCTAAAAATTTAAATTCTCATCATGTACTGAACACTCATGTCATTCTGAACTCATATGGTTTTATTTCTCTGGCAGACCACAAATTGATGATGGCTTTTTCCATACAATGAATATAAACAGTGATCTGTGCCTTTCAAGCAATGAATGAATGTATGTAATATATATATATATATATATATATATATATATATATATATATATATATATATATATATAATAAAGATACAATAAAACTTACATTTCAGTCTGCTCCTTGTACAAACCTATTTGACTTCAGAAGACTTAGATTATAGTGCTACATTTCAGAATTGTGCTATGAGTCATACATTTATGTTGCTTTTTGTCATATTTGGAGCTTGACAACATCTGACCAACATCTTTTACTTTTATTGTATGGAAAAGGGTAACATTTTGCTAAATTGCTCATTTTGTGTTTCACAGAATAAAAAAATCATACAAGTTTGAAGCAACATGATTTTTTTTATAAATTATTCCTTTACGATTCAGACACTGGAAAACCTAAGACTAATCTGAATGTTCATCTTAGATTAATCATCATCATAGGTGGTTATGGCCTTGAACATAGACATGCTTTTTGACATAATAATAACATTCTCTAACATTCTATATTATATCTTTTGGGATCAATACATTTTTTTTTTTTTTTTTTTTGAAAGAAATGAATGCTTTTATTCAGCAAGGACACATTAAATTAATTAAAAGTGACAGTAAAGTTACAAAAAAAAAAATCTTTTTCAAATAAATTCTGTTCTTTTGAACTTTATATTCATCAAAAATCCTGAAAAAAAATGTATCACAGTTTCCACAAAATATATGGGTCAGCAACACAAGTGTTTTCAACATTGATAATAATAAGAAATGTTTCTTGAGCACCAAATCAGCATATTAAAATGATTTCTGAAGGATCATGTGACACTGAAGACTGAAGTAATGATGCTGAAAATTCAGTTTTGCCATCACAGGAATAAATTACATTTTAAAATATATTACAATAGGAATCAGTTATTTTACATTTTAAAAATATTTCACAGTTTTACTGTATTTTTCCTCAAATAAATGATGAGGATAAGAGACTTCTTTCAAAACCATAAAAAAATCTTACTGACCCAAAACGTTTGAATTATAACATAAAAACTCTGCTGCCTATAGACTTTTTCCCCTTTAGTGGGTCAAGATTAAGGTTTCAGAAGGAGATACTGTTTCTAGATTTAGGAGCACATCTTTTTGCACACAAATATAGAAAATAAGGGCAGCATCTGTCCAGTACTAACAGGCCTTGACGTGTTTTCACCCTCCAGCCACAGTATGCGACATCTCTCTAATGTCTTCTTCAGAGGCACTGCGATGAAAGACTGTGTTCATCTGTGACTCCATCCCAAATGCATTCATACAGGCAGGCATCCCCCATGCACTCTTGATGAGGACGGCCTTTGTAGCCGCCTGTGAGGCTGCAGGGAACGAGAGCAAAAGACATCCCTTTTATCTCATCCGGGCCTCCACCTTCCAACACACACACAAACTTATAGTCTTTGCTTCTCATTAACCCTTGCTTATGCATAAACACACATGCAGATATAATACCCGTCCATCACACACACTGCCGTGCGCAGAGATGACTGATTGTACTCGTTTGTGCTGAGACTAAGGTGGTGATTAGAAGCATGAGGTTTTAATGAGCACATACGCACACTGTATCTGTCTTTGTCTGTTAATGCACTGGCCTCTTGCAGCTTGTGGGAGAAAATCTGCTTAGGCTGCCCACCGACTCATTTACAGTTACCAGCAGAGCGAAACTGTGCTGGTCTGCTGTATTGCTTTTTGAAATATGCACATTTTCACTGTCTAAAGGCTTGTTCACACCAAGAACCATAGCTATAAAGATAACTATAAAGACAACTAGCGTCCACACCAGCGGACGATATCCATCCGTTTATGTTACTGTCACTGTAAATGCTCACGCTCGTTACATCGAGATGGATTCTGATTGGCTGTCAATGTTTTTATCGTTCATGGTTCATCTGCTAAATAAAATCGTTCGGAAAGTGATTCCAACGATATTGTTTCTCTGTGCCGTTATCGTTAAAGCTGTGGTATGGACTCTGCCATTCTTTAAAGGTGCTGTAGAACTACTTTTTAAAAGATGTAATATAAGTCTAAGGTGTCCCCTGAATGTGTCTGTGAAGTTTCAGTTCAAAATACCCCATAGATTTTTTTAAATTAATTTTTTTAACTGCCTATTTTGGGGCATCATTATAAATGAGCCGATTTAGGCTGCGGCCCCTTTAAATTCTCACGCTCCCCACCCACGGAGCTCGCGCTTGCCTTAAACAGCATAAACAAAGTTCACACAGCTAATATAACCCTCAAAATGGATCTTTACAAAGTGTGCGTCATGCAGCATGACTAGTCGTGTAAGTATAGTATTTATTTGGATGTTTACATTTGATTCTGAATGAGTTTGATAGTGCTCTGTGGCTAAAGCTAACATTACACACTTTTGGAGAGATTTATAAAGAATGAAGTTGTGTTTATGAATTATACAGACTGCAAGTGTTTAAAAAAGGAAAATAACGACAGTCTTGTCTCCATGAATACAGTAATAAACGATGGTAACTTTAACCACATTTAACAGTACATTAGCAACATGCTAATGAAACATTTAGAAAGACAATTTACAAATATCACTAAAAAATATCATGGTATCATGAATCATGTCAGTTATTATTGCTCCATCTGCCATTTTTTGCTGTTGTCCTTGCTTGCTTACCTAGTCTGATGATTCAGCTGTGCACATCCAGACGTCCTGCCCTTGTCTAATGCTTGAACATGGGCTGGCATATGCAAATATTGGGGGCGTACACCCTGACTGTTATGTAACAGTCAGTGTTATGTTGAGATTTGCCTGTTCTTCGGAGGTCTTTTAAACAAATGAGATTTACATAAGAAGGAGGAAACAATGGAGTTTGAGACTCACTGTGTTCCATTTCCATGTACTGAATTCTTGTTATTTAACTATGCCAACATAAATTCAATTTTTAATTCTAGGGCACCTTTAATATTGAAAACGTTTTTTAGGACTATATCTTTATTTTTATCTTATAGTTATTGTCCTTGGTGTGAACGGGCCTTTATACTCACAGCTATATGTATATGGATCAATGACGTGATGGGTAATTTTTCTGTCCAAAGGCCTTAATAATAATAAAAAACAAAGATATGACATCCAAAGTATGTAAGGTAGTACAACTAGATCTCTTTTATTGAATCCAAAATGTTTTAATTACATTTTGCTTCAAATAAAGGTATTTTAAAGATTTTGAAGTGTGAAAAGGTCATTCGGTTTAACCATCCAAAGGCCAATACAGCCATTTCATTTGTGATTAAAATATCTTAAAATGAAATAAATATATATATTTTTTATTCTGGCATGATTTTAGAACCTCATATATCGACATAGTGCAAAATGATATTAAATTATGTGTAGTAGTCTAGTTGTAGTAGTAGTAGTAGTTGCTTTGTTATGAGAAAGAATGTCCAGAAAAATGAATTTCATTGATGTCATTTGGAGTAACCAATATAAAGGGACCATTTTGGATCAAGTCAAGCAGTCAGTATCATGTGACAGGATGTGTCATCATTTAGACACCTGCAAAGGACCACATGGTTGTGAAGCAAAGTAACTAGCTCTCTCATAACTATTTGAAAAATTCATGTTTTTTTCACTTGCTCATACGCATGTCCCGAAACATCAGGTCATTCGGTACAACCGCTATAAAACGGAAAATGTTGTAATATTTAAAAAAAACTTTTTACTAAATATAAAATGTTTGGTTGTCCTTTTGCTAGGTAGCTATCTAAATATCAGTCTGTTAGCAATGTTTAAAAATATCGTCATTCATAACCAAATGTGTCATTCAGTAAAATCGAAATGTTGGTTAAACCGAATAACTTTTTTGGTGACAAATTTTGTAAAAAATGACAAAAGCAGTGTCAATTGATTATAAAAACCACATAATCTCATTGGTAACAATTTACTTCAAAATTAATTATATCTTCATTATGTTTTTGTACGCTTTTAAAAACCTTATTTGTCAATGACCATTTACACTTTTGGAACATAAAGATATTTTGAAGATGTTTTTCAACAGTTTGTATATACCAGTAATACCAGTTTGTATTTACCAGTCAGTGGGATCCAAAAAAACATAGAATTTTTTCAAATTTGTTTGAAACTTTTCAAAATACCTTTTTTGTGTCCCACAAAAGAAAGAAAGCCATACGGGTTTGGAATGACATGAGGGAAAGTAAATGATTTTAAAAGAGTATTTTAAAGCATAGATTGTGCTAGAAAGTTCTTAACAAAAGTTTTCAGTTAACTGTATCATGAATTTCAAATGCTAGTTTTGTCTAGCTCAGCAAGAACTGATGTTTCCGAGGCGTTCGGTATTTAGCAGCACTTAAAGTTTTCCTTCCTGGAAATCTGGAGCCTCATATGCTTTTCATTAGATTACCCCACGGGCTACCAATGCTCTGCTGTTTTATCGCCCTCTGACACGCCAATGCATAATTTTCCCATTAACTTTGCTGACTAGTATCTTTAGGTATTATTTTGAGAAGAATCCAAACCACCCAGTCAGCTGCAGCAGATACGAGTCATTCAAACAATTCTTTTTGTCGTGGCTTAGCTTTTACTTGAGCCCAAACCTTGAACTCTTCTCTCAACCACCAAAACCCCATCGACAAACCCAGTCCTCGAACTGACCTGTAACCACAGCATTTTTGATAGATGAATCTCCCACAAGGCACTAGTCAAACAGTTCTGCTGCTGTACATCTCAGTGGTCTGTATCTTTCCGAAGGGAGATGTGAAACCATAAGTAAGAAGGATGGAATGTGAATGTCTAAATGAATTAATGAATGCCAAATCTCTCTTTTTCTATTGCAGCGGCCTCCAGTTTTACTTTCTGTCGCCCTGCGGTGGAGTACAGGGCTCTTCCAGAGGACTTTAAGTACCAACTGAGCCGTTGTGCAGGTGGAAACCTTACCTGGCATGAGGGGCAAGGACGCAAAACAGCAGGTGGTCGAACGGTCAAACTACTGCAGCAGCCTGGAACTGAAGGACTTCAGGTGAGACCAAGAATGAAATATTTACCAAATATCTCAGTCTATCTGAATATGAGCCGACACTGAGCATGAGAAAGACCCGCAGTCCTCTTCTTCTGATTAAATAATAAAGATAAGAACAAAGCCAAGCGGTTTATTATATATTCCCTGTATCAGCTTCAAATTATTTCATTTTGTACCATCTCATTAAGCATCAAAACTCTTTCAAGCTGTTACATTTTCACATGATGTTGTAATTGATCAAAAGAGGACATTGTGAAAGACCAGTGTAGAGCAAGCTAGTCAAAAATGTTGCTATAGCTGATTACCATATTCATGTATCATATGAATAGATAAACTTGTAGCTTCACTGTTTGCAGTGCAAATGAATTTGACAGCTGTGAAAAAATTGCAAAGTAGACTGTAGAAACTTGTTCTTATACAGCAGAGCTAATGCTATTGCGTATTTTTTTATCATAGTTTAGTCATTAAAAGGTGTGATTAGAGAATCTGTGTGCAAATATAATGTATGGCTGTCTGCTGTTGCATTATCATTATTAATAGTGTGAAAATGTTTCTCATCTTTCAGAAATGCTCTTGTATGAAAACCTGTGCATTATAAAAGGTGGAGGAGGGCAGTCTGGCAACAAAATGCTTCATTACTCTTTCCATCCATCTAAAAGCTTGCTTAGTTTGTAGTGAATGAGTTAGATGCTGTTAGGCCGGCGGGTACTGAAGAGAGAGACCACTCTCCACAGAATGGCTTTAAAAAGCCTTGTGGGCCTCAGGTCACATGGGCACTGCTGATTTGAGCACTGAGAGCAGAGATATGGGTCGTAATGTGTGTTTTTAACTTCATTTGATCTTCTGCATTAGCATATTAATGAAGCAAGTGCCTCTAATCGCGTGTGCAGAGCTTTGTGGGTCAAAGTCAGTCTCACCCGTGCAATTAGACTCCTCTTAGAGTTTACAACAGGTTTGCACATAATAATTAGGCCCAAACCTGATTTCGTTAAACTCAGATAGAGAATATTATCTTAATGAGTTTGTGTTCTGCCTTTAATTAATAGTATCCAAAAGTAATTACTTAAAGCAAATCCAATGTTCTGTGGTCATTTTCTGTTCCTTTTCTCTTTTTCTCGTGCTAAATTAGTTTTTTATCTCCTCAGAACTTAGCAGAGGTGCTGTTCATTTGGACATTTTGTGTTTAGTGGATTAAACATGAGGGTTTAAACTATTTTGTAAAATTAAAGTGTTACTAACACATTTGATAGGAGCTGCTTTTCTCTGAAAATAATGCTTTAGTTTCAGGTCAGTACGACATTTTAATGGTTTTGAAAGGAGTTTCTTATATGCTCACCAAGGCTGCATTTAATTGATCAAAAATACAGTAAAAACAGTAATATTGTGAAATATTATGACAATTTTTAAGTGATTTCAATTGTAATATATTTTAAAATGCAGTTTATTCCTGTGATGGCATAGCTGAATATTCGGCATCATTACTCCAGTAATCACATGTCACATGATCCTTAAGAAATCATTCCAAAATGCTGATTTTGCTGCTCAAGAAACATTTCTTTTTATTATCACATATGAAAAATGCTTGTGCTGCTTAATATTTTTGTGGAAACGGTGATACATTTTTTTTTTTTTAATGAATAGAAATTTCAAAAGAACAGCATTTATTTGAAATTTACACATTTTGACATTTTTTGTAACATTATAAATGTCTTTACTGTCACTTTTGATCATTATAATGTGTCCTTGCTGAATAAAAGTATTAATTTATTTAAAAAAAAATGTTAGTGTTGGTGCTGATAGCCGTGTGCAACGCACCAACATATAAAGCTGTAGTTTGAGTCCTAGCTCGTGGACCTTTCCCGATCCTGACACCCCCCCCCCCTCCCCCTTCCTGTCTGCTTACTGTCCTATGATAAAGGCAAAAAAAAAATCTTAGTGTCCCAAAACTTTTGAACGATATATTATTTTTTATTGTGCATTATAAATTATTCTTTAATGCATAGACATGGCAAAATCCTTCATCTGTTCATCAGTTTTTATTGTCTCGTCTGTTTTTTATTTCAAGTCTCAAACACCAGTACAATATCTAAATCTTTCATAAATCTTGCTTTTTGCCAGAGTAATTGGAACAGGAACACCAGACTTAAGGTGAATCTTTTGAACTTAGGTTTAAATTTGTTGGATTTTGCTGAACCGGATCAGAGTGCAAAGGTTCAGTGTGTTTGCCTTTGATTTTCCAAAAAGTGAATCCATGATCAAAAGCTTGGCGTGATCAGACGTCTATGTTAATTTATTCCTCATGAAAACCCCAAACGGGAGCTGATGAGATTCTAACTAACCTCTGCACTTTTTTGGCCTTAATTTAAACCATCGTTAATGAATAGTGAACCTTGTTAGCCTTGTCCTACAGTGACAGGACAGAGAAACAGCTCTGTTTTATCTCTTCCCCAAAGGTTTCATACACAAATGCTTTGTTCATATCAGCTACACTTGTTAGTATTTTTCTTAACAATGCAAGTTTATGTATCTCAGTACATAAAAGACTCACTGACATCTGACACAGTGTGCTCATCCCCCAAAAAAGTTAACAAAGAAGAAAAGAAAATAGAAAAACATGTCACTTTTATCACAAATGTTTTCTCACTTTCATCAGTACTGTTGTTATTGTCTATAAACTTTGCCAAGACATGCCACTTTCCACAGTTGTGTCATCTCAAAATGATCAAAGACGAAATGAAGAACTGAAGAAGTGCCTTTTGACTATTAGTAGTCAAAAATGTGACTATTATGTATGCATTTGTGTACTGGGGGCCATTTTTGATTGTTAGGATTTGTATTTCCTCTTTATTGTTCTCACACTGATTTTCTTTGGTCTATGTAAATGGAACTCTATCTATAAATAATTAATACTGTACATTCACATGGTGTGAATTCCTCTCTCACTGACAGATTCTGTAATGTATAGACTGTCTCTATACTATTTCCAATATAGGGACATTGTAGAGTAAGAAAGATTGCATCAGCTTGTCCTACTGTAAATGACTCAATCAAATGTCATAGAGTGCAATTCAAGAGAGAATCTTAAACAATGGGCATTAAAACAGAGAAAGTTTGACAGCTACTTAGGCAAAGCCATTTATAAGCCACAAAAAATAGGATGTTTATGGTTTGCCGTGAGAGCAGGTAGTTAAAAAGATTGGCGCAGATGTAAATGTATTCTCTGATAGTCTCATATTCCCATCTGCTTACAATCCATGGAGGGAACTCATTGTGTTTATGCCCTATAGAGAGCATTAGAGACAGTTGAGTTGTGCATCCCACCCAAAACCAGTGGAGTGGAACAGTCACTTATTCAGCCTATATGTGTGCGTGCATGCATACATGTATGTGCATGTGCAAGAATGTATGTGTGCGATTTCCTGCAGTTGCAGAAGAAAGAATTCCCCACTGCCCTCAAGGGCAAACACAGCAAAGGCACAAGGCAGAAAGTTGCCTGAGGGAGAAGAGAAAGAAAGGGAGCAAGAGAGATGGGGCAAAAACTGTGAAGGAGAAAGAAAATTGAAGATGAACTTGAGGGATGGGGTACAGATGGTGGCAAATGGCTTAGAAAAGCAAAACAAACAGAGGGAAAACTGAGAAGATGGAGGGCTGTGATTTTGTGAGGATAAATGACTGTTAATGAAACGGAACACTAAGGAAAGGGAAGAAAATATGCAAAGCATAGTGAGTTATTTTATGAAACAATATTTGCTTCAGGACCTAGAATTAATGGTGACTCAACACATTATGAAATAGAAAAATAGAATATATAAATAATATATAATATTATAAATGAGATTTTACATGTTTTTGAAATAACACCCTTATGCTCATCAAAGCTGCATTTATTTGATCAAAAATACAGTAATATTCTGAATTATTACAATTAATATTACTGTTTTCTATTTTAATGTATTTTAAAATTTAGTTGATTCCTGTGATGAAATCTGAATTTTTCAGCATCATTACTCCAGTTTTCAGTGTCACATGCTAGAAATCATGCTTATTTGATGCTTTAGAAACATTTCTTATTATTATCAATGTTGAACACAGTTGTGCTTCTTAATATTTTTGTGAAAACCATAATACATTTTTTTCAGGATTCTTTAATGAATGAGAATTTCAAAAGAATTACATTTATTTAAAATAGAAATATATGTAGCATTATAAATACCTTTTTGATTCTGTCCTTGCAGAATAAAAGTATGCTGCAAATATTTGCAATGCTCGTTTGGTTGTTACATTAAACAAAATCCTAATATTTTAGGTCACAGATGATTTAAGTCCTCATAAAACTCTCACTGGCTCTAAATGTGGATGATTTGCTGGAATTATCTTTGCTGGATTATTTTGTATTAGTGTAATTAGTCTGCGATCATATGGAAGTGTGCGTTGAAGGTCAAGCGAGTGTTATTGTGGCTCATGTCACTAGCGCAGTCATTGTGACGACTGCTAATCATTCTAGAATGGCCTTCATTTATACAGCTCGATGTGCAGAATCATGGCCATGTCTGTCTGGTGGCCAATCAGGTGGCTGCGTGAGATGAAAACATCCATCTTAATCACTGCCGATGCATGACTGGGAATGTAGTTATTTATTTTATTTAACAAAAAAAAAGTATATTTCCCAGAGGTCTTAGCAGGAGGGAGAGCTGTTCTGTTTATAGGCCTATTCTTTTTTATTATTGTGCAAGAGATAGGTTTCAAATAAGTAGTGCTATAAAAAGTTGGACTCCAGTAGGATGCATACAATTTAGTCACATTTAGAGATTTGTTTTCTGTTCCACTTCTCTGTGCAATGCATATTAAAATTAGTTTTTCTGTCTCTCTCTTTCTCATGCTCTATTTCTTTCTCTTTCAGTTACGTTCAGGTGAATCGTACTCTGTTTACCACACCAGCCCCACCTTGCCGTGTCTCTCCAGGCCAGTGGTTCTGTGGTCTCAGCAGGATGTGTGCAGATGGCTGAAGAAGCACTGTCCTCACAACTACTTGACCTACGTGGAAGCCTTTTCCCACCACGCAATCACAGGTGTGTAGTCCAACTTAAAACAAAAAACAATTGCAGTTATTGTATGTCATTTATATCCCTGTATGATGTTAATGTTAACGTGGAATTGCCTATGCATATTCTGTATAAAATCTCACATCACAGTAGTGACCCTGCAAAAAAAAAAAAAAAAAAAAATCACCTTTTTAAAGGTATCGCATACTCAGCAGTTAGACCAATCCCCTGAAAGCAACACATCTAATGAATCTTATATGGTATGACAGAAGCATTAACTTTTTAGCTGAAGGTCAGCCAAACTGTGCTCTCCTAAAAACATGTATCTTGTCAAAGAACTGATACTATTTTATTCTCAACCTCTGAATTTACATTTCCCTGTGCTTTACTCTTCCCTGCTCCATTTTCAATATTCAAAAAAAATGTAAATGTTCTAGTACTGGTACAGGAAACTTTTTTCTTTTTGAAAGACAAGGAAAAAAGTGTCAATTTTAAAGGTGCCCTAGATTCAAAAATTGAATTTACCTCGGCATAGTTAAATAACAAGAGTTCAGTACATGGAAAAGACATACAGTGAGTCTCAAACTCCATTGCTTATATAAATCTCATTTGTTTAAAAGACCTCCGAAGAACAGGCGAATCTCAACATAACACCGACTGTTACATAACAGTCGGGGTGTACGTCCCCAATATTTGCATATGCCAGCCCATGTTCCCAACATTATGAAAGGCATTACACAAGGGCAGAACGTCTGGATGTGCACAGCTAAATCAACAAGAAAGGACAATAGTGAAAAATGGCAGATAGAGCAATAATAACTGACATGGTTCATGATAACATGATATTTTTAGTGATATTTGTAAATTGCCTTTCTAAATTTTTGTTAGCATGTTGCTAATGTACTGTTAAATGTGGTTAGCATCCTTTCTTACTGTATTCATGGAGACAAGAGCTGTCACTATTTTCATTTTTAAACACTTGCAGTCTGTATAATTCATAAACACATCTTCATTCTTTATAAATCTCTCCAAAAGCATGGATCACTCTTTCCAAATTATTAAAAGAGAGAAAAGACTTCATTTTTACCAAGACTCAGGACTGATAGAAACTTGATTCTAAAACCTGATTAACTTGTCTATCAAGCTTTAGCTCCCAGATTTTTTGCATAAGGTTTAACATAGGGTGATAAGACACCAAGATATACTCTAGGCATCAGAAGGGTAAAAACAACAATCTCTGTGATATGATAACATATCTACTGTCATATAATATATAATGTCATATTATGTAATAATATTTACAATATTATACACTACCATTCAGAAGTTTGGGGTCAGTATGATTTTTTTTAAAGAAATGAAAAAATAATGCCTTTATTCAGCAAGTGATGCATTCATTTAATCAAAAGTGACTGTAAAGACTGTAAAGACAAAAAAGTTATATTTTAAGTAAATGCTGTTTTTTACTTTCTATTCATCAAATAATCCTGAAAAAAATGTTCTTGACTTCCACAAAAATATTAAGCAGCACAAACAACAGTGTTTTCAACAGTGATGATAATAAACTTTTCTTGAACACCATATTAGAATGATTTCTGAAGGATCATATGACACTGAAGACTGGAGTAATGATGCTGAAAATTCAGCTATGCCATCACAGGAATAAATTACATTTTAAAATATATTAAAACAGAGCAGTTATTTTGAATTTGTAATAATATTTCACAATACTGTTTTTCTGCATTTTTATCAAATAAATGCAGCCTTGGTAAGGAAAAGAGCCTTCTTTGAAAAATATCAAAAAAATCTTACTGACCAAAAACTCTTGAACAGAAGTGTTTGTTGTTTGCCAAAACAACCTCACACACAAACAATGACTAGCACCCTTCACACAAACAAGCGGTTGTGTGTCACATACATGCCAAACTGTGTCGCATGGTACAGTGGTAAATGTAATCAAAGCACAGAAAGTCAATGCACAAGTCATTTTTCATTAACACATGTTCTTGTTAGTGTTAAAAGTTGCCCAAGATAACTTGTTTTACATTTCATGAGATATCAGCATATTTACCCACCTAAGAATAAGTGATAGAACACAAACTGGACACCAGGCCTGCGTCTCAATGTGCATGCTATCCATCCTAAATAGTATGTGACTTTAGAAATATTTAGTACTATTTAGGGTGGATAGTATGTACATTAAGAGGCTAGTGACTGGCTAGATGTCTTCTGAAAATCAAGTTCCTACTAGGTTAGTGGTTGAAAGGACATCAGTGTGTGGATATCAAGTGGATGTCATGTTTCTGACGTCAGATTGATTTGGATATTTGACCTGTTTTTTTTTTTACATCAATGTTTGATGTCAATTTGATATCTTCTCAAAATCAAGTTCCTACTGTGTTGGTGGTTAAAAGGACATCAATGTGTGGATATCAAATGGACGTCATGTTCTGACGTCAGTTTTGATTGTGGATATTGATTTGGTTTTTTGATGTCAATGTTTGATGTCAATTTCATGTCTTTTGAATATCAATTGCCCACTGGGACACATTTCAAAAGATGTGGCAAATGGATGCTGTTTGAGGCCCCAGTTAAGAATACTACTTAAACTTAATCAGGCTGACAAAGAATTCATATTATGCAATAAATATCAATCAAACACACAAATCACTGCTGTCAATGTGATGTTTATGAGACATCAAATCATCTAAAAACATCTAAACCATGACATTGATTTGATGTAAACTGAATGTCAAACATATTGGCCTGCATATACATTAAACCAATTTCAGTTGTCAATCAACCTCAACCAACTTCCTCTTCACCCAATTGACCCTTCGCAAAGACCCCTTAGTTACTGTTGCTTTGTCCGACAAGCCATGGCGCTGTCACGCCACACGCAGTGAAAAAGGTTACTTATGATATTAAACAAAGTCCCAGCTTTTAAACTGTTTTGTTGCTCTTGATTGTGTTGTGACCATGGTCGAGACACATTACTGTAGCGCCTCAGCTCATGAGGCTCGTGAACCGATCATCTCTTCCTACTAGTTCATTTATAGCATCGAATAAACATGAATGAACATGAGAAGGAATGTTGTTTCAAATGTGGAAAGACATCAGTACACACCATTTTTCAATTTCAAGTCCACCAAGGTTAATCTTCTAACTCCTGACTGCTTTGTCGGACAAAATGGCGAATTCGGTGTTATGATTGGTTAGATCGCTTGTCAATCAAACTCCTGGCAAAGGGTCAATTACCACTGGAAGAAATTGACCCCAAACTGACCCTAAAATTACGTTATACAACATCTTGACTAACATTTGATGTCAAATTGATATCAAGGTGCCAATTGGGTATGGTTGAACCGCTGAAGTCAGTCACATGGACTAATTTAACGATGTCTTTACTACTTTTCTAGATCTTGAATGTGGTAATTACATTGCTTTCTATGGGGGATAAAAAAAAAAAAACCTCTCAGATTTCATCAAAAATATTTTAATTTGTGTTCTGAAGATGAACGAAGGTCTCACGGATGTGGACCGACATGAGGGGTTGTAATTAATGACAGAAATTTAGTTTTTGGGTGAACTAACCCTTTAAGTTGGAATACATGAAAATTTTGGATTGGCTCTCAGTGCAGAAAGACACAGCCAGACAGTGTAGTTTCAGCTTTACCAGCAGGGGCAAATGTGGCCATGCTAACCAACCAAACCTTGACCTCTCGACCACACCAATGACTCCCCACTGGCTCGAAGCTAAGACTCGCTGGCCATACTGATTTCCTTCATTATTATTTTACCATTTTTTCTTTGGTTTGAAGAATTATAATGTGAATATGTCAGAGCGTGTCACGGGGTCCCACACACACACTGGTGCTTAGACCGCTGCTTCTCCCACTCAATCCTTGAGCACGATCTCGCTCACTAGGGACCTGTGCGGTACTTCTATATCGGTGGACACAAAGCATCAAGATCACAGACACACTGGGTGAGATCCAAAGAAAAGGAAATCAAGAGAAAAGGAATTC